>NW_027397075.1:4945777-4949297 GCF_003265705.2 Callorhinus ursinus | reverse complement strand
ATTTTTCTTTTTCCCTTTTTTTAACCAACATCTTATCAATCCCTTTTAAAAAAAAATTTCATTTTTCATTTTTAGAGTCATATTTTATCCCTTCATAGTAGTTACCCTTATTTTTGGCATATATATATAAGTTGTTCTCTCTTCAAAATTTTGAGGTACAGTTACTTCTAACAGATCAAAATATACCCTAAATCACTAGTGTGTGGCTTTGTTCTAGTCTCCTGCCTGATCACATTCTCTCCCTTTTTCCTTTTTTTTTCTTTTCTTAAATCTTCTTTCTTTTTTCAAACAACTTATCTTACCAAGTCCTTTTATAAAACCTTTTATAATTTTCATCTTTACAGTCATCTTCCATCCCTTCATTGTATCAACCCTTATTTTGTACATATATGTCTTTCTTCCTTTAAAATTTTAGGAGGCACTTTTTTCTAACAGACCAAAATACGCCCAAAATCTAGTGTGTGGCACTGATCTATGCACTAGCCTGATCATATTTGATCATATTCTGCTATTTTTGTATTGTTTTGTTTTTGTTTTTATCTTTTTTTTTTCTTTTTTCTCTTTCTTTTTTCTTTCTTTCCCTTTCTTTTCCCCTGGTTTCAGGTCTTTTCTGATTTGTATACAGTATATTTGCTGGGGACGTTGTAAACCTGTTAGCATTTCGTTCTCTCATTCATCTATTCTCCTCTGGACAAAATGACAAGACGAAAGAAATCACCTCAGCAAAAAGAACAAGAGGTAGTACCGTCAGCCAGGGACCTACTCAATACAGACATTAGTATGATGTCGGACCTAGAGTTCAGAATCATGACTTTAAAGATACTAGCTGGGCTTGAAAAAAGCGTGGAAGTTATTAGAGAAACCCTTTCTGGAGAAATAAAAGAACTAAAATCTAACCAAATCGAAATCAAAAAGGCTATTGATGAGGTGCAATCCAAAATGGGGGCACTAACTGCTAGGATAAATGAGGCAGAAGAGAGAATCAGCGATATAGAAGACCAAATGATGGAAAATAAAGAGGCTGAGAAAAAGAGAGAGAAACAACTACAGGATCACGAGGGCAGAATTCGAGAGATAAGTGATACAATAAGACGAAACAACATTAGAATAATTGGGATCCCAGAAGAAGAAGAAGAGAGAGAGAGGGGGGCAGAAGGTATATTGGAGCAAATTATAGCAGAAAACTTCCCTAATGTGAGGAAGGAAACAGGCATTAAAATCCAGGAGGCACAGAGAACCCCTCTCAAAATCAATAAAAATAGGTCAACACCCCGACATCTAATAGTAAAACTTACGAGTCTCAGAGACAAAGAGAAAATCCTGAAAGCAGCTCGGGAGAAGAGATATGTAACCTACAATGGTAGAAACATTAGATTGGCAACAGACCTATCCACAGAGACGTGGCAGGCCAGAAAGGACTGGCAAGATATCTTCAGAGCACTAAACGAGAAAAATATGCAGCCAAGAATACTATATCCAGCTAGGCTATCACTGAAAATAGAAGGAGAGATAAAAAGCTTCCAGAACAAACAAAAACTAAAGGAATTTGCAAACACGAAACCAGCCCTCCAAGAAATATTGAGAGGGGTCCTCTAAGTAAAGAGAGAACCTAAAAGCAGCAAAGAGCAAAAATGAACACAGACAACAGACAGTTAACAGTCACCTTACAGGTAATACAATGGCACTAAATTCATACCTTTCACTAGTTACCCTGAATGTAAATGGGCTCAATGCCCCAATCAAAAGACACAGGCTATCAGATTGGATTAAAAAACAAGACCCATCAATATGCTGTCTGCAAGAGACTCATTTTAGACCCAAAGACACCCCCAGATTGAAAGTGAGGGGGTGGAAAACCATTTACCATGCTAATGGACACCAAAAGAAAGCTGGGGTGGCAATCCTTATATCAGACAAACTAGATTTTAAAACAAAGACTGTAATAAGAGATGAGGAAGGACACTATATCCTACTTAAAGGGTCTATCCAACAAGAAGATCTAACAATTGTAAATATCTATGCCCCGAACATGGGAGCAGCCAATTATATAAGGCAATTAATAACAAAAGCAAAGAAACACATTGACAACAATACAATAATAGTGGGGGACTTTAACACCCCCCTGACTGAAATGGACAGATCATCTAAGCAAAAGATCAACAAGGAAATAAAGACTTTAAATGACACACTGGACCAAATGGACTTCACAGACATATTCAGAACATTCCATCCCAAAGCAACGGAATACACATTCTTCTCTAGTGCCCATGGAACATTCTCCAGAATTGATCACATCCTAGGTCACAAATCAGGTCTCAATCGGTACCAAAAGATTGGGATCATTCCCTGCATATTTTCAGACCACAATGCTTTGAAACTAGAACTCAACCACAAGAGGAAAGTCGGAAAGAACTCAAATACATGGAAGCTAAAGAGCATCCTACTAAAGAATGAATGGGTCAACCAAGAAATTAAAGAAGAATTAAAAAAATTCATGGAAACCAATGAAAATGAAAACACAACTGTTCAAAATCTTTGGGATACAGCAAAGGCAGTCCTGAGAGGAAAGTATATAGCAATACAAGCCTTTCTCAAGAAACAAGAAAGCTCTCAAATACACAACCTAACCCTACACCTAAAGGAGCTGGAGAAAGAACAGCAAATAAAGCCTAAACCCAGCAGGAGAAGAGAAATCATAAAGATCAGAGCAGAAATCAATGAACTAGAAACCAAAAGAACAGTAGAACAGATCAACGAAACTAGGAGCTGGTTCTTTGAAAGAATTAACAAGATTGATAAACCCCTGGCCAGACTGATCAAAAAGAAAAGAGAAATGACCCAAATCAACAAAATCATGAATGAAAGAGGAGAGATCACAACCAACACCAAAGAAATACAAACAATTATAAGAACATATTATGAGCAACTCTATGCCAGCAAATTAGAGAACCTGGAAGAAATGGGTGCATTCCTAGAGATGTATCAACTACCAAAATTGAACCAGGAAGAAATAGAAAACCTGAACAGACCTATAACCACTAAGGAAATTGAAACAGTCATCAAAAATCTCCCAAGAAACAAAAGCCCAGGGCCAGATGGCTTCCCAGGGGAATTCTATCAGACATTTCAAGAAGAATTAATACCTATTCTCCTGAAACTGTTCCAAAAAATAGAAATGGAAGGGAAACTTCCAAACTCATTTTATGAGGCCAGCATTACCTTGATCCCAAAACCAGACAAAGACCCCATCAAAAAAGAGAATTACAGACCAATATCCTTGATGAACATGGATGCAAAAATTCTCACCAAAATACTAGCCAATAGGATCCAACAGTACATTAAAAGGATTATTCACCATGACCAAGTGGGATTTATTCCTGGGCTGCAAGGCTGGTTCAACATCCGCAAATCAATCAACGTGATACAATACATTAACAAAAGAAAGAACAAGAATCATATGATCCTCTCAATAGATGCAGAAAAAGCATTTGACAAAGTACAACATCCTTTCTTGATCAAA
>NW_027397075.1:4860420-4945767 GCF_003265705.2 Callorhinus ursinus | reverse complement strand
TAACCAAAGAGGCAAAGGATCTGTACTCAGAAAACTATAAAATACTCATGAAAGAAATTGAAGAAGACACAAAGAAATGGAAAAACGTTCCATGCTCATGGATTGGGAGAATCAACATTGTGAAGATGTCAATGCTACCTAGAGCAATCTACACATTCAATGCAATCCCCATCAAAATACCATCCACTTTTTTCAAAGAAATGGAACAAATAATCCTAAAATTTGTATGGAACCAGAAGAGACCCCGAATAGCCAGAGGAATACTGAAAAAGAAAAGCAAAGCTGGCGGCATCACAATTCCGGACTTCCAGCTCTATTACAAAGCTGTCATCATCAAGACAGTATGGTACTGGCACAAAAACAGACGCATAGATCAATGGAACAGAATCGAGAGCCCAGAAATGGACCCTCAACTCTATGGTCAACTTATTTTTGACAAAGCAGGAAAGAATGTCCAATGGCAAAAAGACAGTCTCTTCAACAAATGGTGTTGGGAAAATTGGACAGCCACATGCAGAAGAATGAAACTGGACCATTTCCTTACACCACACACACAAAAATAGACTCAAAATGGTTGAAAGATTTAAATGTGAGACAGGATTCCATCAAAATCCTAAAGGAGAACACGGGCAACAACCTTTTCGACCTCAGCCACAGCAACTTCTTCCTAGAAACATCATCAAAGGCAAGGGAAGCAAGGGCAAAAATGAAGTATTGGGACTTCATCAAGATAAAAAGCTTTTGCACAGCAAAAGAAACAGTCCACAAAACCAAAAGACAACCAATAGAATGGGAGAAGATATTTGCAAACGACATATCAGATAAAGGGCTAGTATCCAAAATCTATAAAGAACTTCTGAAACTCAACACCCAAAGAACAAATAATCCAATCAAGAAATGGGCAAAAGACATGAACAGACATTTTTGCAAAGAAGACATCGAAATGGCCAACAGGCACATGAAAAAGTGCTCAACATCGTTCGGCATCAGTGAAATCCAAATCAAAACCTCAGTGAGATACCACCTCACACCAGTCAGAATGGCTAAAATTAACACGTCAGGAAACGACAGATGTTGGCGGGGATGTGGAGAAAGGGGAACCCTCCTACACTGTTGGTGGGAATGCAAGCTGGTGCAACCACTCTGGAAAACAGTATGGAGGGTCCTCAAAAAGTTGAAAATAGAGCTACCATATGATCCAGCAATTTCACTACTGGGTATTTACCCCAAAGATACAAATGTAGGGACCCGAATGGGTACGTGCACCCCAATGTTTATAGCAGCAATGTCCACAATAGCCAAACTGTGGAAAGAGCCAAGATGTCCATCGACAGATGAATGGATAAAGAAGAGGTGGTAAATATATAGTGGAATATTATGCAGCCATCAAAAGGAAGGAGATCTTGCCATTTGCAACAATGTGGATGGAAATAAAGGGTGTTATGCTGAGTGAAATAAGTCAATCAGAGAAAGACATGTATCATATGACTTCACTGATATGAGGAATTCCTAATCTCAGGAAACAAACTGAGGGTTGCTGGAGGGGTTGTGGGAGGGATGGGGTGGTTAGGTGATAGACATTGGGGAGGGTATGTGCTATGGTGTGCGCTGTCAATTGTTGAAGACTGATGAATCACAGATCTGTACTTCTGAAACAAATAATGCAATATATGTTAAGAAAGAAAAAAGAAGAAGAAGAAAGCAGGAGGGGAAGAATGAAGGGGGGAATCAGAGGGGGAGATGAACCATGAGAGACGATGGACTCTGAAAAACAAACTGAGAGTTCTAGAGGGGAGGGGGTGGGAGGATGGGTTAGCCTGGTGATTGGTATTAAAGAGGGCATGCTCTGCATGGAGCACTGGGTGTTATACACAAACAATGAATCATGGAACACTACATCAAAAACTGAGTGTTACTGGTATGGTTGGGAGTATAACAATAAAAAATTTAAAAAAAAGAAACCTTTTGAGAAAAAATACAAGCCTAAAAATAGAAATAGCTATCATATAATGAGAGATTAGTAAATGCCAGGCACTGTACTAAGCATGTTTCACAAATCGTCATTTGATCCTCACAAAAACTTGATGAGAACAGAGTTCCCTCTGTTTACAGTAAAGCAAAATGAGTTAGGGAGACGATGACTGGTCCAAAGTCACTGGTTCTGAAATGTGGATGCACATTATAACTGTCTGGGGAGTTCTAAGAAATACTGATGCCTGGGTCCCACCCCCAAAGGTTGTGGTCTGGGGTGAGGCTTGGGTATCAGAAATTTTAAGCTACCTGGGTAATTCTAACATGCAGCCTGGGTTGAGAGGCCTGGTTGAAGACATCCAACAAAGTGTACAGCTGAGTCTGTGTGACTCCATGATCTGGGCTTTACCCTTGAGTTTCATTGCCTGTTAGCAAAGGTAGGAGTATTTTTATTTTATTTTATTTTATTTTATTTTATTTTATTTTATTTTTTATTGTATTGTATTGTATTATTATTTTTTGAAAGTAGGAACATTTTAAAGAAAGGCTAGAGTAGGCTGGCAGAGATAAAGATGGTAGAGGGATCTAATTTTGACCACAGTCTCGATCTTGGGTTGGAATGTAATTATTACAGGGAAAATGCAGGTTCTCAGGGCTTTGAGAGCAGTTTTGGCTTCTGAATTGAATTTAGTGTGCAGGTCCTCAATATTTGATCAAGGTTGTCTAGGTAATCTCTTTTGTTGCAAGCATACAGCAAAATAGCCCATAAGAAGTAACCCCTGTCATACAATAAATGAAGCACAAAGCCTCTAACTGACTGAATAACCTATTTTTTTTTTCATTTTCCATCAGTTACCTATGACCTATTTTATCTCCTAATTACATGGCATGCTGATCAAAAGCCTTCCAAAATTCTGCATGGAGAATTTCCCTCCTGCAGAAGAGGTGTCTTGCCCAGGCTAATCCTCAACTCAGATAAACAGCAGAGCTAGTGGAGGGTCAGGAAGGGTGCACAGAGCTTTAGCCTTTCCCAGCCATGCAAGGCAAGGAATAAATGTCCTCTGTGTTTGCTCAGAGGCAGGAGTCCTCTCTTTCTCAACAAATGCTAGGGGAGGCAGAATGAAGGTTCAGTAACCACCCTCTATTTAGAAGCAGAGGGGAATGAATTTGGGGAACTTGCTCATAAGATTAAAGCCATATTGTTGGAGAAATCCTCTGCAAAGGAGGGGAAGAAGGGGAGAATGCCGGTTCCAGGGAATGGGGACAGAGGAGTAACCTGCCCCAAGATGGAGTTAAAGAGGCATTGCTGGGATGGGTGGAAGGATGATTATAGGGAAGGAGCCAAAGTCATAACTGATTGAGTGCATCTATTCTCTCATTAAGTCAAGAAGTACAAGCTGGGAACACACTGTGTGTGTGGTGCCAAATGTGGTAAATAAAACCTCATAGAGAGAGGGAGTGAGGGAGAAATAAGTAAGTACTGTTGGTTAGTGTGCTGAATGGTATCCCCAAATAATCATGTCTCCCCAGAGCCTCAGAATGTTTGGAAAGAGTGTCTTTGCACATATAATGATTTAAGCTGAGGTCATAGTGAATTAGGGTGGGCCCTAAACCCAATAACTGGTATCTTTATAGGAAAAGAAGAGACACAGAAACACAGAGAAGAACACTGAGCAGAGTGTGGAGTGCTATGCTTACGTGCTAAGGAACACCCAAAGTTGCGGATAACCAACAGAAGCTCCCTTAGAGATTCTGGAAGGAATAAACCCCACTGAAACCTTGATTTCAGACTTCTGGCCTCCTGAACTGTGAGAGTATGAATTTTTGTTATTTTAAGCCACCCAGTCTGTGGTGATCTGTTGCGGCAGTGGTCCTGGAAACTAATACAGTAGGGTCACGGGTTTGCACATTGTACTCAGATTTCAAAGAAAATGCATCCTTTATATTTCCCGAATTAACCTGAGAATCCTCACAAATTTTCATCCTGAGAAGGAGTGGGGGGAAACCCAAATTTCATTTAATCAAGGTAACTCAGTCAGACGCCAGACTTCCAATAAACTCTTAAGGTAAGCCAGCTTCTTCCCAGTGTCTCCAATTAGCTCTCCCCTCTCCTTATGCTTGCTCTCCATTGAATATTGGACTGGAATCAGGGAGCAGGATGGGGATCAGGTGGCAGGGAAGGGAGGGTCCTCCGATCTACCCACTCAGGCCAGTCCACTGACTCCAGGCTCCTCTGGTCTCCATGGCAATGTCCCTTGTGGCCTGGTTTCTGGGCACCCTGCTTGGTAGTGGACAGTGTGGAAGCCAGCAACTACTTAACCTGAGGTCTGTGTTCTCCCAACCCAGAGGGCCCTGTGATAAGTCCATCCTTGCTTCTTCTCAAGATGCACATTCCCCTGAGGGTGACCACTCTCTATCAGCCCGAGGCCAGGTGGCCCACTCTGCAGCACCCTACCAGATCCTGATGCGTAGCTTGATCTCATGACCCACTTTGACTCTAGAGCAGCAACCCCTGAGGTAAGCTTCCTAGTCATTCTCAGACTTAACATCTGGATCTCTCTGTAATCCAGAAGAAATTCTGGCTTTTTCCAGTCCCCACAAGAGCCGAAGGAAGTTTAAGATGCTGTCTCAGACTCCTACCCTAACCACAGTATGCCCATGTTTTGGTCCTGAAGTAGCCACCCATGTTAACGTGGGGGATATCATGTAAATCCCTCTCCCCTCAGACCCCAAATAGGAAGCAGGAAAAGAAAAACCCTCTTCAGCTTTCATCTGTCTTGCTGGTTTCCCCTCCCTGCACTTTAGCCCAGAGAGGTTGATAAAGATATGTTTAACCACCTGCCTTCACCGAGTTGCTACCTTGTTCCTTCCTGCCCCACCTGAAACAGCAGGAATGGGTCTTCAACTTTCTTCCTCTCTTAAAATGATGTTCCCTGTTCTACACACTTCTCTTTCTGAAGGTGGCATCTTTCTTCCCTCATACTCTAAAGCTCTCTTGGAGGAACATGATTTAACACACAAAAAGTAAAAAAAAAAAAACAAAAAAAAAACTCTTTAAATTTTTCAAAATATTACCCTTATTAGGACACCTGGGTGGTGCAGTTGATTAAGCATTTAACGCTTGATTTCGGCTCAGGTCGTGATCTCAGGGTCATGAGATCGAGCTCCACATCAGGCTCTGTGCTGGGCGTGGAGCCTGCTTAAGATGCTCTCTCCTTCTCCCTCTACCCCTCCCCACCCCTAAAAAAATATTACTCTTATTACATGAGTAAACCAAGAAGTAAGTAAAACATCTGAGGAGTATTAAAAACAAAATAAATGGATTTTAAGTGGAAGAAAATAATCAAAGATTTCTTAAAATAATCCATTTATGACCTAGTAAACCCTTACTAATGTTTAAAAAATTATTGTATTTGTAGCATTAGTTGTAGCATTGTTCTGGGTAATCCTACTATTAACTGGTAATGGCAGAGATGTCAGATGATAGAGAAGCATGTCCACAACCCAGCTGGTGGTGGGCATAGGGTTGACCGGTGTTGACTTCAAGCAGTGTTTCCAAACACAGATGTCACTGCCAAAATCCACACCATGTCTTCAAAATTTGCACCAAGTACCAAATTTTCCTTGGTAACCACAGCTGTCTTTGTTTCTATGAGCTACAATATCCGCCCACCTACTCACCCACTCAATGTTGAAGCTTGAGAAATAGTAATGGTGTGTCTCAGTCATTGACATGCCATCCAGGCTGAGGAAGATCCCTAACTTCAGGGCCTTGTGAGCCATGGTGATGTCCGTATCTATGAGCACCAGGAAGCACCCGGGAGGCCGGGGTGATGCTGGTGGCAGACATCAACACAGGGTCAACTTTGACAAATACCACCCAGGTTACTTTGACAAGATTAGTATGAGACATTACCACTTAAAGAGGAACCAGAACCTCTGCTCAACTGTCAACCTCAATAAATTATGGACCTTCATCAGTGAGCAGACATGAATAAATGCTACCGAAAATATGACTGGAGATGCCCCCAATATTGATGTGGTACAATATGACCACTCAAACATTCTGGGGAAGAGAAACCTCCTAAAGCCACCTGTTATCATGAAAGCCAAATTCTTCAGCGGAAGAGCCAAGAAAAATATCAAGGGCAAGGGGATGGGTCTCGTGCCCTGTTTTGAAGTCACATGGAGTTCTTTAAATGCTAAAAACTGCTTTAAAAAAATATGAACAGTGCCCAAAGTTGGATGTCATCCAATGTCCTCTGTCACCTCCATCTGGGAAGGGCATCTCTGGACATGCACCGCCCTGTAGTTCTCGGCTCTGGCTCTTATGAGCTGCACTGAAGAAAGGGGGGATTTTGCTAGCCACAGATGTCTCGTCAGTCAAGAGCAGCTTTCAGGTTGGGTGTGACCATTCTGCACAAACTGTTTCTTATCTAATAGTTAGGGGCTGGAAATCTCTGGCATCTTCTTGGCTTTTCTCTACCTGCATAGTATGTGTGATTCCCTTCTCCAACTTCTTCCCCACCTGCCAAGTTGGTAAAATCCTCTATCTTCTTCAAAATTATTGACATCTTCTCTTCCACAAAGTTTTCCCTGATCCTCCCTAGGAAAATTAGTCATTCCATTCTCTCCAAATCCCCCATACCTTGTATGCATTACCATTAGTGCTTCGAATATCCTGTATCACATGCATTTATTTGCATGATTGCCTTCATTTGATTTTTCAAGGGAGCAAATTATGTCCTATTCAACTCTGTTGTTTAGGTTAGTGGTTCTCCACTCTGACTTCACACTGAAATCACCTGGGGAGCTTAAAAATAACAGATGCCTAGAAGAATCCCCAGAGTTTCTGGTTTAATTAGTCTAGGGTTTGGCACTAGATTGTATTATTTTTTATTAGATTGTTTCTGAATGCCAAGGATAATTCTAATACACAACCAAGGTTGAGAACCACCACCTTTGTGCCCAGCGTAGGGCTCAGTATATTATACTATATGCCATTTAACTGTTTCATGTTCCTTATGTTAATGCTCTTAAATTTTAGCAAATTTTCCCCTACAACTGTTGTTAGGATGAGTCACCAAAATATCATTTCTCCCTGAAAAACGAAACAAACCTTTGAAATGGAAGGCTCCATCCATCAGTGCTCTCCTCCTAGGGTGGCTCATAAAAAAATATTCAAGAAATAACTCCCTCTGAAGGAGAGAGGCTGGCTGTTGACTTTATTATTTTTGTATGAAGCCCACACATACCCTAGGAGATACTCTGTGGCTCTGAAACAGACATCTGAAACAACAAACCCAACAGGAATTCCCCTAATGTTTGAACCCCCAGACTCTCTCCTCACCCAGCCTTGGAGTCAGAAAACTGCTCAGAATGCTTTCCAATAATTCCATATAAGATGAGGGTACTGTTACTAGAGGGCTACATGGGCATTGTGTGAGATTTCTCCGTTGTTTTCTTTTTTTTTTTTTTTTCCTGTTCTGACAAGATGGAGATTTCCCATTGTGATGTTCAGATGCAAAGCCAGAAAGAGACTTTGGCATCAGGTAGATGATGGTATGAGCTGTGGGCCTCTTGGGAGACCTTTGGCATATTTCTGAGGTTACATAGAAGGAAAAGAACCTTGAACAGCTTTTATCCTAATGACAAGTTCAGAGCTTTCCCCATTGGCCCCTCCCTCAGCCATTTGATCATCTGAAGACAAATTGGAGATGCTCTGCTGTTAATGATGTTGACCCCATTTGCTTCCTGGACCATTAATGAGGAGCCTCACTCCCCTCCCTTGTACCCAGTTTGACCTGGAGGCTAGCCATCCTTCTACATGGTGCTGATTTATTCATATTCTAATATGTAGACAAGGGTTGGACTTAATGAAAGCAGACACATTTTTATTCTTCCTTTTATTATTTTGAAAGCCATATTAACCTGGGCTAAGCTGACCTTATGAGAGTTGCAGAGAGAGTCCTGCCTCTGTGGGGCAAAGCCAGCCCTTGCCTGAAAATATCTTCCCTGATGCTGATAGCCCATCATTCAAAATGCTTTCTTTGAGATTTGGGGCAGTTAGTAAAGTGCCAAACAACCGTCCCATCACCATTGGAGATAACACCAAACTTCAAGAGTCAGGGTAAAGTCTAAGAAGCAGGGTGTGCTTGGTGCAATTCATCATTGGGCATATCAGAGGTGAGACAGAAGAGACCACAGCTGGCATGAGCTCAAAGAGGTGGGCATCGAACATTCTTCCTGAGAATGGAAGGGACTTGCCATTTTAAGGAGGAAAGACTTAAAGAGGCAAAGGGGGGCATTAACAATAATTATAGTTAGCATAGGGCAAGCATTTTCTTTGGGTCTGGCACTGTTCTAAGAGTGTGACATGTATTGTCCAATTTGATCCTCATAAAATGTTAAGAGAAAAGTACTACTATTATTGTCACTCTTATCTCACAGATGGGGAAACTAAGGTTCAGGAAAGTGAGGAATTTGCTTAAAGTCACACTGTCAAGAAATGGTGAAGCTAACATGTGGTCCCCCAAAAGGTGCTGTTGACCATTATGCTATACTGCTTCATTAACAGGGAACTAGACATGCAGGAGGGTTGGAATCTTAGCATCCGGGGGATAATTTAAAGTCCTGAGTGCTGAGAGAGACAAGGCAGAGTTCACCAAATACAAGCCCTACATATTTGCCTCAGGATGCCCTGGTTTCTTGGGCTAGACTCCACCATCAACTTTGACAACAATTTGGTATCCATTTCAGGTATCATTAATATGACCATAGGCAACCTGGAGAAAATCCTTGCACATTAGCCATTCACCTCTGGGCACTGGCAAATGGAAGTCATGCTATTCAGTCAACCAGAACCCAAAGTAAGCCAGTTTTAAGACTACTTTTGGTCTCTCAAGGAAACCTCCACTGGCTTAACCACAATGCTAACCAGGCCAACATCAGTTAGTTGGGTGTAGGGTTTCTCAATATTAGCACTATTGACAATTTGGGATAGATAATACATCATTGTGGGGGGCTGTCCTGTGCATTATAGGATGTTTAGCAGAATCCCTGGCCTCTACTCACTAGATTGCCCATAACACCCTCTGCTCCAGTTGGGATGACCAAAAATATCTCCAGGCACTGCTAAATGCCTCCTGGAGGACACAGTTACCCCAGATTGAGAAACATAGTATAGTTTCCCTAGCTTTCATGTGCATCAGAATCATCCTATGGGCTTAACATTTCTGGGCACCATTTCCAGAGTTTCTGACTCAGTGGTTCTAGAATGGGTCTAAGAATTTGCATTTTTAACAAGTTCCAGGTGCTGCCCCAAGAACCACCCTTAGAGAACCACCGAATTAGTCCACTCTATTATGTGTCTAGAGCCATATGTGTCACTAATCCTGAAAAGGTACAATGGAAGTACTGTGGATGACCCTGAAAAGCCCTTCCTCACCTCCTAGAGAAACAAAGGCTCTTTCTTACATATTGACTCTTTGTAGAAGAGTCAGGTAGTGGAAAGAAGCCTGGCATGGGTATAAGCCTGTTAAAAACAAAAACAAAACAAAACAAAAACTGGTTGAATTATTTAAACTCTCAAAGCCCCCAAATTCCTTACCTATAAAATGAAACTCAGAACAAATGACAACCTACCTACTCCAGATTGTTTTCGGTGACCCCATGAAGTAAGTGTTCCCCAAACTCTGATCATCCTCAAAACACATCACAATTTCTTACTTATCTACCCACTGCCTGCAATTAACACTTCTCTTCAAATCAACTCACTAAAAGGGGGAGACAAAAACCCTTAATCGTCTACTTTATCATATGAAAGTTATCTGTGAAGTCACATTTTCCTAATATGCATTAAGAGGAATATTAAAAATCTCCCTGTACCACTTAAAATCATCTTATATACCTCCTCTGGTTCATGTTATCACACCCTGGGAGCCCTGAGATATTCGTGAGGGGGGTTTATAGGTTGCAAAGTATACAGATTCAAGGTGATGTTATCAACTTGGTCTAGGCAGACTTGTCTAGGCAGTTATTGCAACTGTCTCGAAAGTAAGCACATGGTGAGACCAGGGTGGCCTCCCCGGGTGTCAGCTAATGCAGCAAGTGTATGTTCTCCTTCTGTTCTTGAAGTTTGGCTGTAAATCAGGAATGGCCTCTTGAAACTGTTATCCCATCACCTTAGGTCTTGAGAGCTTTTCCCAATAGGGCTGTAATACCATTTCAAGCAGGAGATGGTGAATTACAAGGGCAGAATAAATTGGAACCAGTAGGAGTGTTCTTGACACTAACAAGATCCACCTGAGTTTCAGTTCTTTCTTTTGTAATTATCAGAAACAGGTCTTACTCCAAAAGAGGCCCATCAGTGGAGTCAGCACTGCAACTCCTGAAGAGGACATGACTTCAGAGCCTTGCCAGTGTCTGCAAAATGATACCTTCGCGGCCTGTGATCATGAGGCTTGTTAGTCTTGGTGTCTCCTTGGAATAGGCTCAGGGCCTCAGGTGATTGCTTCTTAGGTTAAATCAGTGGCTCTCCCTTCTGTGTGTATTAGACTCACCTTGGAAACCTTTTAAAAAAATGGATGCATGTGCCACACCCCAGACAAATTGAGTTAGAAGCCCTGGAAGTGGAATCTATGCATCAGGATTTCAAAAGAAAAGTAGTTGAGATAAATTCTGCATAAAAAAATCTGTATGTGCATCCCTGGTTAAGAGCACGGTTTTAAGTGAAGGAGAAAACAAAATCCGCAAATAGTTTGAGTCTCCCTGTAACCAAAGGACCTCTGCCTTAGAGATAAGCATGGACTAATTTCAGTTCTAAGAACTCCATGCCCTTTTACTCATGTCCTCCTGGGCTCAGACGCTGACTTTTTCTCCTTTCCAAATGGCAACTCAGTCTGGGTTTCACCTCAAAACTCCAAGAAGGGAATAAATTAACACTGGTGGGTGACCAACTCTATAACCTGCTACATTTAGAAAGTATATACTTCAATAGACACTGTTCTATAGGCTTTACATGTAATTCACTGGATCTTCTTAATAAGTATGTTGTTATAATATTTCTTGTAAAAGACAATTATTAGGTTGTCTCTCCAGCACAACTACAACTTCTAAAATCTCCCACTCACATTTTTCTGAGATCACATTCCCCTCCCTCTCACCCATGAAGTTCCAGGGGGAGCCGCCATTTTGGTACTTTACTCCCGGCCTTTAGGCACAGATGAATAGTCTAAAGTGGGATATAAGACTTAGCCTTGCCAATCAATCCCTTACCTGAAAGCATAAAATCTGGAGGGGGATGAGATGGGGAGAGAGAGCGAGAAGGGGAAAAGAAAGGGCTTCTGCATGGATAATTTAGCCACATGCAAACTAGAGGTTCCAGCAGTCTTTGTGTGTGTGTGTGTGTGTGTGTGTGTGTGTGTGTGTGTGTGTGTGTGTGTTAAAGTGAAGGAAACTGTGATCCAGTGAACAAGATGAATGTAGCAAACACCTAGAGAAGCTCATATAATGGAGGGAAAGTCTACATGGTATTTAAGACCTGATCATTCCCATTTTCTCCTGAGACTCAGGCCTGCTCTTAGGCTCTGTGATACATCAGTGTCCTTAAAATTACTTCCTTTTGCTTCTGCTAGTCTGAGTGGGTTTCTGTTACTTGCAATCAAAATAAATTAATATGACTATGCATATGATATAGAAGAAGGGTGCCAAGAAGTATAGGACTTTGGCAGATGCCCCATAGGAATTTACAATCCAGGAAGCACAATAGAAAAATGAAAGATTTGGAGTCAGACACAGGTCAGCTCAGACCCTCACTCACCTGTGTTATCTTGGGTAGTTTGCCTCTGCAAACCAGTTTTTTTACCTCTACAAAGGATACAAATATTTCATGTGGACATTGTTAAAATTAAATACTAGTATACTGCCTGGCATTTTATTGGTGCCTCAACTAACTAGAATTCCTTTCCCTGTCTTAAAACTAAAAGGGATCTTAAGAGAACAAAGAGCAGAAATTTCTGAGGGTTTGCCACCCAAGGTCTGAATGTGACCTGGGTTTAGTGTGACCACAATCTCCTCATCTCTTTCCTTGTTTATAGCTAAAGGAGAAGAGGAGGCAAGCCATCACAAAACCCAAGGAGGCCATTCCCACACTTCTGGCCCCATGTATCATGGAGGACATCAGAGAAGCCAATTAAGATGTTTTATCCTAAAAGTCTGCAGTGAAGCAGGTGGAAAGAAGAGGTCGCAGAGCTCACAGTGCAGAAACAGAAACTCACTGGGGCATATACTTGGAAAGTGCCTTATTCTAAAATAAAAATTAAAAAAAACTGGGTCACTGAACTGAAATCCATCAGGATTCTCATTAAAAGTTTGGTTTTTCTTCATATGAATCCCAAATACTAGAGGAATGTGAGAATGGTATTCGGTTATTTGGGGGTCATAGGAAAAGTCTGGGCTATGGAGCCAGAAAGACATGGATTCGATTTTTGGCTTTTTCACTCAGATTACAGCAAGCCGCAACCCCTGCTTTAACCTCAGTTTACTACGCCCCCATTAAATGGAACTAAAATGCCTAATTCACTGTATTGGCTAAAGGAATTCAAGAAGATTCTTGTAAAGTATCTCTATAGTGCCCAGCACATGGACAGGCTCAATAAAAATGGTCACACCTCCTCTTCATACCCCATAAAGCTTTAGTGCGACCCCTTACAGGCACTAGTAAGTGACCTATCCTTTAAGCCAGCTGAAAGTGCAATTTGTTACTTGCATCCAAAAGTGTCCTAAAGTATGAGAGTTAACGAAGGTATTCCATGTAAATCACTTATCACAGTCAGCCCTGGCATCCCAGTAAGGGCAGAACAAAAGAGTAGCTCTTATTGATGCCAACATCAGCATAATCATCATTACTAGCTAACAGTAATAAAAATAATAGCAGCAAGCATAAAAATAATAGTTCACACTTCCTGTGTGCCACTTTTTTAAGTGCTTAAAACATACTTAAATTATTTAATCCTCATGACAACACCATGAGATAGATGTCATAATTATCCCCATGTTGTGGATGGCGAAAGTGAGTTTCAGAGAGATTAAGTGATGTCCCTAAGGTCACACAAATGGTAGATGAGAGGCAATATTTTCACCCAGGCAGCCAAGCACTGGAGTCCAGAGAGGAAGACCACATGGAAATCTGCTGGGACCTCCTGATTTGGCATCCCTTCTTCCTTCTAGCTTCTAATAGAAGTCAAGGCAGTTGAATAGGGTCCCTGAAGAGAGGCCATCATGAAGTGGAGAGGGGGCAGATTTTGGAGTCAGAGATATATGTGCGACCTTGGTAGTATCACATTGTGACTCAGTTGCAGCTCTGTACAAAGGGGAGGCAGAAAACCCCACCTTGTAGAACTGCAGTGAGGACCGAGGAGAATGTTTCATGTTCAGGGTACAACTCAGAACCTAAATGAGAGCTATTACAGATTAACTATCACAGTGTTTGAGCATTTTCCTACCTTCCTCCCATTTACCAGTTGTCTGCTTTGTCTCGTTTAATGATGACATGGAGAGGAAGAAAGACTTAAGGAGACTGTCTGAATGCCAACCAAGTCGGCAGTTACCACTTTAATTTAAATCCCTTTCTCTGCTCTCCCCACTAAGGAGTCTGATGATAATTCCCTTCCAGGGTTTCATTTCATAACCAAGGCCAATTTGACTCATTATCTCCCTGTCAGCGCCAAGAGAATGAAAACCAGCTGTCATTACCAACTTGTCCCTGCTCTGAATAGAATGTGGGAGGGAGGAGAAGTCAAGGGTGAATTCCCTGTACAGGTCATTAACCCTGGGATTCAAGAATTCTCAGGCAAGCTCAGCCCTGGACAGGGCTGCAAATGCCAAGCACCTTCTGAGTAACCTCAGGGGGCAACCTCAGAGGAAGCAAGTCATGTGGCCAGGGCAGAAGAGGTAACAAAACGAAATAGAGCATGATGTTCAGATTCATGAATGGTACCAAGCCAGAGCACAGGTTCCAGAATCAGGCAGAAGTGGATTTGAATTCAAGCTGCCCTATGGCCTTGGGCAAATTGCCTAATCCCATTGAGCCTCAGTTTTCTTGTCAATATAATAGAACAATACTATATACATATGCTAACCAAAATATGACTATCCTCTGAGATTGATGACTTTTTTCTCACACGCCAAAGGGTGAGAAAGTGTTCTTGCTTCACATGGCTGCTTTCTGGCCATTTGTTCTCCTTCCCGCTTCTGAAATTTCGGCTCCTTTGATGTTCACACCAAGTCTTTACCACCCATAGCCCCTTCTTTTCAGTCTTCTGCTGACCTCACAGTTATTCTCATTCAAGGAAGATTCTAGCACCTGCATCACTGTCCTCATGCCCACCATTATTCCTGCCATCCTTCCTTGTGTCTCCAATACCCACTCAAAATACCCATCCGATTATCCATCCCAGGACCTAGTTTCCCAGGTCCTAGACCACCCTACCTCCATAAATCTGTTCTTCCTCACCTCAGCCACCTACCTACATGGATGCACCCTAGAACTTGGAGTGCACCAGATCTAAGATCTCAAACTTCAGGAATATGTTTTCTGAGTACACCTTCTTATTCTTCCAGCTCACCCCTCATGGAACCCTCTAATCCAATAATGCTCCACCACCAAGGTCCCCCATCACCACTTCATTACTGATTCTCTTTTCCATTCTCACTTTGTTCTTCACACAATTTATGTGCATAATCAAGTGCTAAATCATATCACTCAGGGACACCCTTAACTCTTTTACCTCCTCTGCCCAATCTTTTGTTTCCTTAGCAAGGCCAAGCCCAGGTTAAACCCAGTACTTCATCTCTTCTGTGCCTGCAGCCCAACAGCTCAACGTGGCTGGAGAAACACACACCCAGCTAACTGACCTCACTTTACTCTTAAGGCCAAGGTCCTATGACAAAACCGTGCTGTGTTTCCCTGAAAAGTTTGCCTTTCTATTTTTCCAGGGTGATTATTTAACATCATCTCCCCTCAACCTTCGATGCCTCTTCTCCAATCCTTGGAAAATAGATGATCTTTCTCTTCTTCTGCTGGCAAAGTAGAAGCATTCCAAAGAACTTCATTGTCCCACCCCCACCACCAAATTTACAAGCATCTGGACAGACTAATTCTGACTTCCCTGTTAAGCCAAATGGACAGGTCTTTCCTCTGCAAAGACTCGACTGCTTCAGTTGCTCTTTCTCCCCTTCCTGCATCAATTCTCTCAATTCTCAGTTGGTGGATCATTCCTATAAGCATACAGACAAGCTATGACCACTGTCGTTCTTAAGAACACTTCCTTTGGCACTACATCTTCCAGCTACCTCCCCCCCCCATTTCTCTTTCCTATTTACAGCAAACTATGCCACATTCCGGGCTTATTCTAACTATACATATGACTCTTCTCTACACCAATCCATTTACCAATGTTGCCAATAACCTCCATGTTGCCAAAATTAAGTCAATTCTCTACCCTTCTCTTACAGGAATCTCCAGCAATCTTTGACACATTTGGGCATTCTTCCTTCTTAAAAGACTGTCTTCCCCTGAATCTAGAGATACTATCCTCTTCTTCCCTGGAAGCTCCTCTTTAGTCTCTTTTGCTGGATCTTTCTCATATGCCAGCCTCTAAATGCTGAAATGCTCCAAGGCTCAGTCTTTTCCAAGGCTCCATCTTTAAGTTCATCTTTCCTCTCCTCTCCTCTCTTCTCTTCCCCATCTAAACTCTTTCCCTGGATGGACACACCTATTCTTATTAAGTATCACCTGTATGTCAGTAATGCCAGAATTAATATTGCCAGCCAATCTTTCCATAGTCCTTTACACTTCACACAACTCTCCAACTGCTGATTCAAAATCTTCATGTAGACATCTAATGAGCATATTCAATTCCTTAGGTCAAAAGCACAACTTCTGATGTCTCTAAGAAAAGCTACTCCATATCCAAAGTATATGCTTAATCCAATCATTTATCACTATCATCATCATAACTCTTAGTATAAGGCAGGGGTCAACAAATTATGGCCCTTGAACCAAATCCAGCTCACCATTTGTTTTTGTAAATAGTTTTATTGGAAAACAGCTACCCTCATTCATGTGTATATCGTCTATGGCTGTTTTCATGCTGTAATGGCAGAATTGACTGGTTGTGACGGAAACCAGTTAGCCCACAAGATCTCGCATGTTTACCATTTGGCCTATTACAAAAAGTTTGCTGACTGTTGGCCTAAGTCATCATTGTTTTATGCCTATGTGACTACCATGGCCTCCTACTCGGTACTTTTTCTTTCATTATTTTTCTCTTCTTCACCCAGAAGTCAGAATTATGGGGGTTTTTTTGTGTTTTTTTTTGTTTTTTATTTTTTGAGACGAAGAGTGCACACAAGTGGGTGGGGAGCAAAGGGAGAAAGAGAATCTCAAGCACAGTCCATGGCCCAGGGCAGAGCCTGATGTAGGGCTCCATCTCACAACCCTGAGATTATGACCTGAGCTGAAATCAAGAGTCGGATGCTTAACCGACTGAGCCACTCAGGTGCCCCCAGAATAATGTTTTTAAAACACAAGTCGTACCCTGTCACTTTTGTAATTAAAAAGCTCTCATTGTTCCATCATATTTGTGATAAAAGCCATACTCTTTGCCATGACCTACAATGCCTTAAATGATCTGGACCTATCTTTCTCTCCAACCTTACTTCCCACAAGTTTCTTTTTCCTCACCAGACTCCAGCCACATAGCTTTAAAAAAAAAAAAGCTAAGCACATTCACTTTTCAGGGACTTTGCATTTGTTTTCTGTCATCTGCCTAAAGCATTTTTCATCCACATACCCCTAGGGCTGCTTCTTTTCATTGTTCGGGGCTCTGCTCCAATATCACCTCCTCCCGTGTAAGAATGTCATTTCCCATTTGGCAGGGATTTTGTCTTTCTCATTTACTTTCATGTGTGTAGTGCCCAGCACAATGTAGACTCTCGATATATAATTGTTGAGTAGATGAATGAGTGAGTCCTAACAGAGATACCCAGAAGTGACTACAGGAGCACAAAACAAGGGCACCTAGCCCATCAGAGCAGTGAGGGGTGGTTTTAAAAAAGAGATAAAAAGGGGACATTAGAGGGAAAACGAGGTTTCTTGGAAAGGGAGGCAAACACGTACAAAGACAGGAACCATGAGAGAAGGGGGCAGATTTGGAAGACCCACAGTAGTAGGCACATATACAGTATACCATAGAGATAGATAGATAGATAGATATAAATCAGGATCTGGTGGTGGAAAAAGGCATAGGGCAGATGATAAAAGACCTTGAATATCAAGCTGAGATATTTATGTTTTTTTCTGAGGTTATTAAGAAGTTAATGAAGACTAAATAGAAGAATGGCATGATCAAAAATGCTAGTGGGGCACCTGGCTGGCTCAGACAGAAAAGCATGCAATTCTTGATCTCGAGGTTGTGAGTTCAAGCCCCATGTTGGATGTAGAGATTATTTAAAAATAAAAGCCTAAAAAAAAAAGGCCGGTATCCAACATTAATGTTATCCTACTCCAAAATCCACATTCTCTCCCTTCTACTATAAAGCTTTTATAAATAGTCCCTCTAGATTTTCAGTATCAAGGGTATTAATCTCATGTCTTAATCTCGAGACAGGCCTAAAAGTTTTCATAATCTCTCATGCATCAATCCCATTTTTGGAATTCCATAGTCAGGTAATTACCTAAAGTCCTGGAAGAGTTATATGCACAAAAGTGTTCATCCCAGCATTATTTATAATAGAAAAAAAACGGAATAAACTAAATGTTTTACAGAAAAAAATTGTTAAGAAAAATACAGTATTTCTACTCATTGTATTAAGCAGTCATTAAAATAATGTTTTCTCGAGGGACAGAAAAACAGATCAGTGGTTACAAGGGACTAGGAGTGGGGAGAGAGGCTGACTTAAAAGGTTTATGGAGGAATTTTTGGTGGCAATGTGGCGGTTCTGTATCTTGATTATGGCAGTGGTACATTTGTCAAAATTCAGAAAACAATGCCCTAACCTGGGGGAATCTAAGGTAAGTTGTACCTTAAAAATCATGAAGAACAATTTAAACTTATATTTTTTTATTATTTTGAATGTGAAGAAATTACATATGCAAGATGAAATAATATCAAGTGACAAAGAAACAATGCAGAGGAAACAATACTAGAAGGAACTACATCAAAATGCTAACTACATTATCTTTTGGCGGTGGAAGAGAAAATGTTGTTTTCTACATTTTTTCCTTATTTTCTCTGCATCATTCTGATGATGAAACACATAAGTTTTGCTTTAAAATGTTAGATTATGGAAGTTTCTCTAAAGTTTCTTTCAATTGTCCTTGAATTTAGGATCCTTCAAACACCACGCATGGCTTGATATGGGAGAGAAAAACAGCTGTAAGCACCACAGACAGCTCCTGGGTATTTGCTGGTGTGGCTTTCTTAGGGGTTCATAATGGGACTCAAAAAACTGCCCCTTCCCACTAATTGCCCCACAACAATTCCTCAGGTCAGGGGACACAGCTTTTTTCTCAGGAAGCTCAGATGTCCTCTGCTAACAAACACACACACCCCAGTCCCCGCCTCCCTCTTTAGGCTTTTGTGAACGAATGTGAGACACTCAGAATACTTGGTGACCACAAGAGAAAAATGGTGTTATTATCTAGACAGTTGAAGTAGACAATCTCTTCAAAACCATTTCATAAATCACATCTTAGAGCCTGTCAGAAAATACATATTGCAAATAAAAATAACCATTGTGTCCTTTGGAAAATGGATTTTAAACTTCCATCTAGTCCATCAGAACCTTTCCCCCAAATACAATGTGTGTTTTTGCTTCCCCATCTAAATGGTTATGATGGCCTGAAGTGGTGGGGTAGGAACAACATCCTAATGAGGACAAGCAGAGAATCCAAGAAACAAGATGGAAATCCACAATAAATTATAGATTTTGATAAATTACCCCACACTGTCGAGTTTCAATTACAGAAACACACAGTTTACACAAGTAATTACCAAAGAAATTACCACAGAAGCACATCCATTCATTGAATTATAAGGCACCCATTCTCTCCTCTGATTGCATCTTCAGTTCCAAGGATGGCAATCACAGCTTCACACAAAACTTTAATAACACAATCTTTTTTGGATTAAAAGATGCCATTGGATGTAAAATGTGTACAGGGATGATAAGAAAAGGCTGTTGACTCATACTGAGAAAGAAAATGGCTTCAATGAGTTAATTGCAAAGCCAGAACTTTGACAGTTGGAGGTTGATCACTCTAGGAGCCTGCTCTGAATGTGAGTTCTAATGCTCTCCCCGAGGAGAAGACCTCTCTTTGATGTCAGCTTGCAGGTCAGGGGAGAGGTTCCATCTCTGCAACCAACACATGCTGTCAATGTTGGGGTGTCATGTAAAGTTAGAGCCGGGTGGACCCTTAAGGGTTTTAGCCCAACTTTCAACCCAATGCCTATGTCTTTTCCTCAACTCAATATCCAGTCATCAACACACAGACCTACATGCACACACACATTAAACCCGTTACAGAAGACACTCTTAATGCCCCCTCTTGTTCCCTCAATCTTTTAGTTATTTTTTTAATCATCCCTACTGAAGATGTAATTTATAGATAATAATATGCACCCATTGAAATGAAGTTTGATGAGTTTGGATATACACACCTGAGTAATCATCTTTAAATCCATAAATCATTCCAGAAAGTTTCTCCGTGACTCTTCCCAGTCAATAGCTCCCCCACCCAACCCCAGAAGCAATCTCTTCCTGTTTTCTATCACTGTAATGTAACTTTGCTTTCTCTGAACTTGCACGTGAACAAAATTATATGGGATGTCCTCTTTTGTGTCTGTCTTCTTTCTGTCAGGATAATGCCTCTGAGAGTCATTGATGTGGTTGCATATACGCAGTTGTTTGATCCTTTGTATTGCTGAGGAGGATTCCATCACACGGATGTATCGCAGTTTGTTTATACCTCCTCTGTAGAGGGACATTTGGGTAGTTTCTAGTTTGGGTCTTCAGGGACAGCATCCCCTTTCCATGGTTGTTAAGTGCTGAACCACCATCTAATTGGACCACCATTGATTGAAAGGGGTACTGCTCAAGAGAGTGAGGATGATTCCTGGGAACTCATATCTGTGAGTGGATAAGTCATGGAGCAAGGATGATGTACCCACAGAATGAAAGATGAGACGGCATGCAACAGGAAGAGTGGAGTTTTCAGGTGATGGGGTATAGTGGATTGAAAAATGCACCCCCCCACCGAAACTCAAGATGTGATCTTATTTGGAAATAGAGTCTTTTCAGATGTAATTAAGGTAAAGATTGAGATGCCATCATAGTGGATTAGGGTGGACCCTAAATTCAAAGAGTGGCCTTTTAAGAAATATTAAAAAAAAAAAGACTCAGACATAAAGAAGAGGCCATGTGGCCATGTGAAGTCAAAGACTGCCCAAGCCAAGAGATGCCTGGGGCCACTAGAGCTGGAAGATTCAAGGAAGGATCCTTCCCTAGAGCCTTCAGAGGGAGCATGGTCTCACCAACATCTTGATCTTGGACTTCTAGCCTCCAAACTGTTATTTTGAGCCACCAGCTTTGTGGTCACTTGTTACAGCAGCAACAGAAAACTACTATTTGGGGTGATTGCCCAGGAACAGGGGATGAACTTTCATATCCTGCCATGTACTCATCACAAAGCACCTGAAGCTAGATAACATTATCCCCATTGTATAGGTGGGAGTCTCAGAGAGGGTAAGTGACTCACCTAAGATCACAGAGTTCTGAATTGGCAAAGCAGGAATTTGATCTCAGGCAGTCTTTCCACCACCTCTGAGCCTGAACTTAGATGTGGCTGTGGGACTCAAAAGGAATACGTATGCTTGTCCCTACTCCATGCAGAATGATCTGTCCTTCCCACCCCACCAAAGACAGCAAAATGTACAGGAGTATCAGTCAGGCCTGCAAGGAGTATAAGTTAACTTATTTAAATCAAAATAAGCAAGTGAACTCAAAAGGGGGATTTCGCTGGCTGACATAATGGAAATACCAGGAGTAGTCCAGCTTTAGGCCTGGTGGATCTAGGGCTCAAGTGACATCATCAGGACTGTCTCTGTCTCTTCGTCCCATGCTTCCCCTGTGTTGGCTTTAGTGTCAGGCAGGTTCTGCTAAGCAACAGCCCCTAGCAGTGGGGGTTTGCACCTTATGAGCTTGGTAGTTCCAACGGCTATTTGAGCCTAGGTCTGTCTGATTTCAGAGCTTCTGTCTTTGTCATGTCACTGTAGCATTCTGACTTTAACATTTTTGCCCATTTGCTTATTCTTTAAATATGTATTGAGTGCCTACTCTGTGCCAGGTGCTTTGCAAATTGCTGGGGATACAGCAGTAAAGAAGATGGGTCAGATCTTTGCCCTCTGTGAAGGCATTATTTCCTAGGGGTCTGTGAGGTGAGGGGTCAGACAAAAGAAGTTAATTATATGGAATTCAGTATGCTATAATGTTAATGTAATAAGTGCTAGAAAGAAAAATAACCCACTTTGTGATATAAGCAGTAACAGAATAGGGGAGTATTTATTTCCAATACGGTAGACGCTAAACCAATAGGATGGCATGAATGTATGTCCTTAGAGTCTAAATCTCCCACGGGCCAGAGCTCATGAATAGGAAAGGCAGATGAACCCAAGGAGTGTGAACTAAGGAACCTGTGAGGACAAGCTGAGCAGAGTCTGGAAGTAGAGGGGCAAAATCCCAGAGGCTGGAACTACAGGGGGAAAATGGAACCAGGGCCATGAGTCAACTAGACAGTTTTTTGATATAGCAAAGAGGAAGTTGGGGAGAAGATCTGGGTGAAGCACTACACAACAGGGTTGTTGAAATTTCCTTCATGGGACAGAGTGTGCGGATGTCAGACTGACTCTGAGCTACAGTACTGTGTCAGTGATAAACAAACAGGCATATAGCTTTCTGAGGCCATTTCTGACCTTAAAGTGCGACAGCATTATGATATGCAGTAAGTTACAGGAGCAATTTTGAGAAAGACACCATTGCCAGGAAGTTTCACAGAGTTGGACTCGGGTTGGCTTCAGTAAGAGAGGCTGTGGTTCAAAGAGGAAAGGTAAACACTGAGAAGTGGATTGACAGCACCCCCAATATGGAAACCAGCTGAGCACTGTACTCAGTCATTCAGGGTAGAGAAATAAATCGAATTGGCCCTTACCTTCAAGGCTTTAATATGCCCAGAAGATGATGAATAATTCCAGAATAATCGGGGCTGAGAAATTGAGGCTCTCAGAGCAGAGCACTGATGAGGTTTCATTTTTCTCTCTTAGGTAAAGATTGTGCTGGTACTAAATTATAGGGTCTCAGAGTATAAAGTGGGCTGTAAGAATAACTAGAATTTTCGAGCACTTTCTTTTTTTAGATTTTATTTATTCATTTGAGAGAGAGAGAGAGCATGAACAGGGGGAGGAGCAGAGGGGAGGGACAGAGGGAGAGAGAATCTCAAGCAGACTCCCAGCTGAGTGCAGAGCCGCACTCCGGAGCCCCCCCTCCCCCCAGAGTGGGGCTTGATCCCATGACCCATGAGATCATGACCTGAGATGAAAGCAAGAGTCAGTTGCTCAACCAACTGAGCACTTTCTTTATGCTACACACTGCTAAACATTTTGTAAGGATTAATTCACTTAATCCTCCCAACTGCCTTGTTTTGAGGACTACTATTGTACCCATTTTACAGATGTGGATGTTGAGGCTCAGAAAGATTGAGAGGTTTGCTGAATATGACACAGCTAGCAAATGGGGGAGGCTGGATTTGAATGCATGCCTGGACCTCCTGGTCCTATCCCAGCCTGCCTCACAGAGCAGTACTACTCTCAGAGCGAACCCTTTTGAGGCTGCCTATGAGCCCTCCCCAACTGAACAAGGGAGAAAATGGGCATGATGGACCACAGGCCACTCTGGGCTTCCTGGTCAAGTCCTAACATCACACTGGACGTGTTGTCTGGTAGTTAAGATTACATACAAGGCTTGGTTAGAAATTGTTCCCAAATAATGTTTCTTTCTAAATCACGGATTTGATAGAATGATAAACCCTTCCACGTATAGGACTTATAATGGTTTGTGAAGCACATTTGTCCATACCCATGTAATGTGCACTCATGTGCACATGTGTACCACACAGCCCCACCCTAGTGCTTGTCAGCATGATCATGCCAGAAAAGATATGGTTGGAAGAACTTACCTGTTCTTTTCTGCTTTATTAATAATGCCTACCTCAGGGTTGTGTGATGGTTAAACTTTTAGTAATACAGTAAAGCAATAACACATATTTGATGATCATTGGTTATGAGTGGTTACTGTGCACCAGGCACTATGCTGAGCTTTTAATGTAGGTTAAATAGTTAAACAATTATAATATTTTTATTATGCTACATCATAATAAGCTGATAGTTATTATTACTAGATAGCAATAAACACGGGGTAGCAACTATGGTGGGAATGCAGGAGTTCAAGCGTAAGCAACTCCCATTTTTTGGATCCTCACCAAAGTTCTATGGAGCTCTCTTGAGGAAAGGAAGATTCAGAGAAACTGAGTTGCCTGTCAAAGTCTACAGAGGACTTGAACCTAGTTTTGTCTGACTCTAAATCCTAAGCCCGTGTGTGTGTGTGTATGAGACATCTGTGGTGTGTGTGTGGTATGTGCATGACATGGGTGTGGTGTGTGGTATTTGTGTGTGTCAGGGGTACGGTATGTGTGTTGTGTGTGGCACGTATGTGAGCCATATATGGTATGTGTGTATATACACGTGTGTATGTGGGGGCATGTGGTGTGTGTATGTGTTATGTGTATACATGCATGCGTGACATGTATGTGCCACACGTGTTTGGCGTATATGCATGTGTGTTTGGTGTGTGTGTGCCGTGTGGCATGTGTGTGACTTGTGGGTACGGTGTGTGTGTAGCATGTGTGTATGTGTGTGAGATGTGTGCGGCATATGACATGTGTGTGTTGTGTTTGCACGGTATACGGCTGGTGTCCTGCTTTCCTGAGCACTTGAGAACCCCTGCTCTCACTCCGTAGCCTCCGGCGCCTGGAGGACAAGGTCATGAGCTGCGGTGATGGGTGTGCAGAGCCCGCCTCTGCTGCCCAGCACAGTCTGTTCAGAGGTCCCCTCAGTCTTGCATGCTGGGGAAAGCCCAAGCAGCTCATTTCAGCCACGGGCCTTCCGTAAACTGAGGGCACCAAGGAAGATGAGCAAGACAGCTGCGTTCAGGTCCACGTAAGTAAGGAAATGAGGTGCCCGGAAAGGGGAGTTAGGAGTCTGCAGTTCTGCCCAAGACCCGATCTCTTTCATCTGGAAGGCTGCCCTAAGATTCTTGTTCCCCTGCTTTGTCCTGCCCGCCTCCATTCCACTCTCAGCCTACAGATGGATAGCTCTTAAACACACAAATCAGATCGTAAGATTTCCTGACTGCCCAGGGATGAACACAAACCCCTTCCGACAGCCTAGGAAGCCCTACATCGGAGGTCTGCAAACTGCAGCCCCGGGGCCAAGCCCCGCCCAGTATTTTTTTCAACCCCCTCCCCCCCCCCCCCCCCCCCCCCCCCCAGCAGGTTTATTGGCAAACAGCCACACCCACTAGTCTTCTTACTGCCTGTGAAGACTGGAGCCGACCTAATAGGAACTGTATAGTCTGCAAACCCAGAACTATTTACTGTGTGGCCCTTCACTGGAAAAGTGTGCCCATCTCTGCCCAACATCCCCGGGCTCTTGTGTTTGACTCACTCCTGCGACTCCACCTCCCTGTCCTCCCAGAGCCCCAGGGACACTGGGCTCCATAGAGCTCCTCCTCAGCGGGGGCCAAATCCCTCCCTCCGCCTTCACAGGGTTGAGGCTTCATCAGCGAGCTCTTAGCTCAAGTGCCTCAGAGAGACTATTCCACTCTTTTAGTTTTGTCATAAAACTTCTTACTTTGGGAAAATCTGCAGTTATTCCTTTAATCATTCATTTGACAAATACTTTACCATGTGCTAGGCGATTGATATATGCCAAGGGACAAGACAGAAGTGATTCTTGTCTTTTTGGAGCTCATATTCTAGGTGGGGAAAACAAAAAGTAAACATGTTATGCACACAAATGGGATCATCGTATTTAGTGTGAATGGCTACAGAGACCCACAGGATGGTCTGTTGGAAGTGACTGTGGGAGTGTGGAATATTTCAGATGGAGCCTGGTGAAGGGTTAATATGGGAGCTAAGAGCTGAATGACCAGGAGTGAGCCATGTCAAGTCTAGACTATTCCAGGAAGAGAGCACAGCAAGTGCAAAGTTCCTGGGGCAGAAAAGAGGTTGGAGAAACAGAAAGAAAGCAGTGTTTCTGGAGCAGAGTAAGCAGTAAGACACATCCACCTCTCCCTGGTCAGGTTTAAGCTCCATAGAGACCTCACCCATCTTGTTCCTGCTGTCTCTCTAGCTCCTAAAATCTCTCCTACCACGAGCCTCTGTTTCCTCACTATGCAGTTGGAACGTTAAACTAGATAATGTGTAAGCGCCTTGCCAGCTCAAACCTTCTATATGTAACTTGAACTTTCTGAGATCACAGTTAAAATCCATGGGTTTCCCCTTCCAGCACCAAAATGTCCCCATCAACAGTTCTAACACCATCCAAGTGGCAACTCTTAAACATGGATCAGCAAACATGCAGCTATGCTGGGGATTTCCAGCATATTCTCTTGGGTGTGCAGTTCATCGGAACGCAAATGAAGTAAGATTCATGAGTGAGAGTCTGGCCCTTCTGACTCCAGGCCTTTCTGGGAATGTCAGATACACAATAAGCTTTTTAAAATAGCTTCCGACTTACATTTTTAATATACTCTCATTTTTTAAAATATCAGTAAGGAGTCACTGTGAAAGGGGAAGGGGGCACCAACTGACTTTTTTCCCTCCGAGTTTACAAGGTCTTTGTCTCTGTTTCTTTCTTGAGCAGACTGAGTGGGGAGAACACAACCCATCTGAGTAGTGGTGGACAAAGATAAAATGCACTGAAGATCTTTGCTTCTCTTGTCTTCTCTCTCTCTCTCTCACACACACACAAGCATGTACATGCATACATACGCCCCTAAAAGCACACACAAATATATCAGATGCAGAGCCATGGATAATATTCACTAAAATACACACAGGCGCAAATTTGGATTTGTGGTCACAGCCTTCGGTAGGCACACAAATATTCATGTGCATGTGTGCCTACATGTTTGAATATTCACACGAGCCCTGACTTATAATAACAGTCACATAGCAAACACATTCATCTGCTCGCATACTTACAAACAGAACTGATGTGTGCTTGCACTCGTGAACTCACACATGCACACACATGCGGATGTAGAGACTACACATGAATTCTGAGAGACTCACAAATACATATAAAGACACAGGGCCATACACATTGATACACAGGCACACGCACAGACGTGCACTCACATACGTAAGTACTTAGATGCACTCATGCGGCGTGCCCATCACCCTACCCCACCCCCAGAATGCAGACACACAATTGCTGTGCACAGAAACACACACTAAGGGGTGTCACACTGTTTTCCTGAATGATCAGGTCAAAAGACACACAACTGGTAAAAGATTGAGGACGCCTTTTTGCTTTTGCTTGGTGTTTTTCTCTGCTACGAAATGGAAAATCAATCGTACTGGAATAAATGAAGCAGTCAGAAAATAAGATGCAGGCTCCTGGGGAATGCAGGGTCTGGAATTCATCTCCACAAAATCAAGGATGAGGAAGTTAGGCTCTGCGGGGAGCAGGATTTGCGCTCTTGAAATTCATGAAATCCTCACCAGAGGGAGTCTTCCAGGATGTTCCTCACCATCCCGTAAATTAATATGAACAACAGCCTTACCTTTAGGATTCCTTTTGACTTTTGGAGGAAAATAGCTTTCACATCTGTGCTCTCTTTTTATGCTTAAGCATCGACAAAAGGTGGGAGGGGCAGGTGCCGTGATGCCATTTAAGAGTTAACAACCACAGGACAGCGAATAGCAAGCACACATATACAGCTACGTATCTGGCATGGTACCTTTGCAACCTTAACTCACAGAATCCCTGCAACAACCCCAGGGGGTAAACGAATCATTACTGCCATGTTGCAGTTGAGCAAAGTCCTCACCACAGAGGACTTTTAGAGGTGACAGCTTTTAGAGCTCAAGGTCACAACTTGATGAGACTAGTATTTGAACCCAGATCAGATGTGGAAAGAGAGACACAGGAGGTGGTAGAGCCTGGGTTATCTTAGAGTAATGAGATTTAAAACAAACAAACAAACAAAAAAACTTGATTTTTAAATAGTGTTTTTAAATGAGCACAACCCACACCCACTTCACAAAGGCCAGTCTGGCTGTCTTTTCCTCTGATAGTTTGGCCTCTGTCCTCCAGGAAGAATTTTTCGCCGGACGCAGAAGTCAGAAAAGCCACAAAAGGAGCGAAAGAGGGCCACATCCAGGCTCTGGCCTAGAGCAGATTTTCCCAGCCTTGTGCGCTACTGATATTTTTTGAGCCAGCTAAGTCATTGTCATCAGGGGCTGTCCCATGTGCATTGTGGAATATTTAGCTGCATCCCTGGCCTCCACACCCCAGATGCCAGTAACTCCATCCATCAGTGGCAACAGCCAAACATCTCTCGACATGGCCACATAGCTCCTCGGGAACAAACTCATCCCTGGTTGAGAACCACAGGACTCTGTCTTCCCTGAACACCTACTACGTGCTGGGCACTGAAGGATGTACCTTTTAATTCACTTGCTCTTCCCAACAACTGTATAAGGCAGGTGCTATCAATAGCCCCCCTCCAGAGATGAGACGACAGAAGCACCATGAGGGTAGATGGTAACTGACGAGGGTTACAGTTGTTCCTCCTCAAATAATAGCAACCTCCAAGAGCACCTGCTTTGCGCCAGGCACTGAGCTTGGCATTATCTGTCTGAGGTTCCACTGCAAATTTCGCAGTAGATGCCATTCCATTTTACAGGTGAGAAAGTAGATACCACCTCCATTTTACAGGTGAGAAAACAGATCCGCCTAGTAAGAGGTGCCTTGTGACCGGCAGCCTCAGGGCACGCCAGGTCTATGATACCAGTGCCTCAGCAGAGAGCAAAGATTCCACAGAGACTTTCAAACCAGATCGCACTTGCTGTTGTTTGAACATTTCCTGGCTTGTGAGCTGGCACAGGGATCCCTGATGATCTGAACCACCGTTTTAAAACGGGTGATTGTGCAACTCAATTCCGAAGCACATGGTCTTGTGGCATCATTGTTAATCCTTAACCATCATTTCCCTCTGAATCATCACCAAATTGTAGCACAGTGCTCTAGTTAGTACCAATTCACTCCCTTATAATTGAGCATATTTTCCACTCTCACAGGGGCTGCATGAGATTTTCCAGCTGGGAAGACCCGGAGACCACAGTCTAACCCAGATGATGATCCTCATCTCTTTGTGACACATAATAAATGAGTCAGGGCTGTGAAAGATTAAAAATAGCATCCTATTGAACTCTAGCTCTGTGAGGTCCTCCAAAATGGTGCAAGGTCGGGACTTAGAGTGTTCCAGGGGAACTGGAACTGTTCTGGGGAAAAGGAAGGGGACAAAAAGCAACTGGCATCCACTCCCCTCTCTGTAATAAAACCTCATTTTGGGGCTTGGTATCCTCCAGCTTCTCCACACCCTTGCCTCCAGGGATGGGCTCTGATTGGCTTAAAACAATCCTCATTCCCCAAGAAGCCACTCTCACGGGCTCAGCACATCTGATACATTTTGAGCCAATGAGCTGAGAAATCTATTTGCTAGAGAAAAAAAATCTTCCCCGCCTATCTGTAGGGGGAAAGACATTCTTGGTTCCTGCTGCCCTGGGACAAGGAAGCATAGGGTTCCTGCAGGCTCCTGGCAGCCATTTTGAATCATGAGGGGAGTCACTTATAGAAATGAAGCAGAAAAGAGGAATTTGGAGAGGTGAAATGAAAAATACAGATGTAAGCTGGATCAAATCATGCCTGAAGCCAGAGCTTCTTTTGGGATGCTCATCTACCCAAATCAAGATGCCCCTTCGCTATTTAAGGCAACTTGGGATGGATTTTCTATTATGTCCTTTTGTATCGGTAGCATATAGGAGAAACATGGGAAGAAAATGAGACCTGACCTTGGAAAATCATGCCTATGCCATAAACTTTGCATGTGCTCTTGCATTAGTCCCTCAGACAGTCCTGGATGATCAAATACATTCACTGCTATTTTACAGATAAGAAAACTAAGGCTTGAGAAAGCCAAGAGGCCTGCCTAGGGACTCATGGCTGCTAAGTAAGTAGTAGAATCAGGATTTGAACCCCAGTGTGATCACTTCTAAAGAAGCTTCCTATTTTTATTAAACCAACCTGCCCCATGCAAATTCCACACACACTGATGTGTTCATCAGCAAGGAGTTCAAACAACTAAGGAGTGGAGCTGGGACCCAAAGGTTCCCTAAATTCAAAGCATCGTATCCTCCTGCTTCTGGAAACCTGCTTTTGGGGACTTCTTCAGCTCATGGTACAACTATTCTAAGCAAACTCTTTAAGTGGGATTGCTAACTTGTGAACACAGCTGTTTAAAGAGATTGTGACCCTGACCTTAACATGGGCACATGACTGTGATCCCTATGGACATTGCTAAATATGAGTGATTACAGACAACTGGTTCCAAATTCCAGGCACACCTTCTCCCAGGTCTCCCACCTCTGAATCACCAGCTCCTACAGATACATTGGTCTGGAGCAGGAAGTATGTATTAGGTAAGTATGTATTCTCCAGTTGCTTCTAGAAAAATTAATGTTGTCTGCTTCATTCTATTCCATAGCCGAGCCAGTGGGCAAATGGACCAGCTACGTGAGCATGCAAATGATCCATAGCTTGTTGGTTCCTTCAAGTAGCCTATGTATAATATATTCATGAAAAAAATAAATAGCAATAAAATCTCTTTGACACTAGAGCTCTCCTTTGTTTCCTTAATGCCCCAGGTTTAACCTCAGAGGAGACCTAGGGAGTATCAAGGTTAAGCAGACATGAGCTTAAATTTGGCTCCCCCCAAATGCTCCCAATTCCCCAAACCCAAGGTTACTGTTCCCAGGATGCTTCCAAAACTCCAAGTTCTAAGAAATGAGGTATTTCATACTCAATATTAACTTTGATGGTCAATAAAAGAAAATTTAATTTTTAAGTAGATTTAAAAAGCCACTCAGACTGTACCAATCCTATGCATGAAGTTATTCATTCATTCATTCATTCATTCATTCAGTGTTTACTGAGAACTTACTATATGCCAAGTATGCCACTAGGCACAGAGATAAACTGTTAGCCTTGTAGCCATGTAGTAATTTAGAGTATACATGGTATTTTATATGACATCATGGGAACCTCCATGACCCAAGGAGGCTGTGGTCTCTGGTTAAGAAAGTGGGCTCTGAGGTTAGATGACATGAGTACAAAATATGGCTCCACCACTTATTACATGTTATTAGAAAAGTAACTTGAGTTTCTCTGAGCCTTGATTCTACACCTACTGAACAGGGCTAATAGAAATCATAGGGTTGTAATGAGGATTAAATGAACCGACAATCCATATACAGTGTTAGCACAGTGCTTGGTCATAATGAGCACTTAATAAATGTTAGATATTACTATCTCTAGATTATTCTACCTGTACAAAACTTGTATCACAGACCCTAGCACCTAGTCTGGGCTTAGAAACCATTAGTCTTGCCCTCCCCAGTAGAGGCCTCTTTTATTGCAACTAAAGATGGTATAATCACTGTCAGAACCTTCCTAAAAAATTGCTGGCAGGAAGAAGAATTCTCCTAAACCCCAAGAAGTTTTCGTAGCTCCTTTAAATGCTGGGAAAACAAAGGGCACATGTAGATGTAGTCTGAATGCAAATAAACCACTTTTGAATAAACAAGAATTCAAACTGGCTTGAAAACAAACATGAGAGGGAACGTGTTAACTTATACAACAGGCATTTCAGGCAAACCAGAGGTCTGAGAATGAGATGGATTGCCTGGGGAGGTAGTGAGTTCCCCACCTGCAAAGATAGTCAAGAAAACACACGGCAGCTATTTGTTGTAATGTAGCATAAAGGGAGTGTTGGACCAGCTGAGGTTTAAGCCTGCCCACTATAATGATATTCCACTGTTCTCTTCCTAAGACCCTTGTCCCCAGTGTTACTCGGGTGGAAGAAAGAAGAAGGGTAATTTGTATTTAGGGGTACAGTAACTTTCTACCTCTCTGCCCAGATATTTTTACTACTTCTTATTTTACAGATGGCGAAACTGAGGCACAGGGAGGTTAAGTGACTTGCCGAAGGTCACGCAACTGGGGTTGGGCTTTGAGCACTATCTGACTCCAGAGTCCATGCTCTTAACCAGCGCACCATTCTGCTTCTCATTTAATTGATTAATGCATGTACTGGCTCTGCACATTATCCTTGGCACCTAGAACAATGCCTAGCACATGGTAGGAGTTCAGTAAATATTGAATGAATGAATGAGCAGGGTACATGCTCAACAGATGTTAGTTCTCTCTTCCTTCCTCTCCCCTCCTGTCCCTCAGGAGCTGGTGAGAGTTGAATTCAGATCTCTTGCCTTCCCCTTGAATCTTAGATTTTGTACAAAATTTGTCCAGAATTATATATAATCCTAGATCAGCCATAGAGACGAATTCAGTTAATTAGACCAAAAATACAATCTCTGTATCTCAGTGCAATTGATTTGTCTGGAAAAGGTATTTGGCTGGAAACTCAACCGAACCCAATGCTCCTGAGGCCACTGAGGAGAAGCACAGCCTGGTGAATAACAGGATGGTTGAGTGCTGGAATTAAATGACAATTAGAAGATACCCATGGCAAAACTGCCTCATAACAAGATTAATTTGGGGGCAAGGAGAGGGTGGTTATTAATGTGTCCGGAAGGCGCCTCCAGGTCCTATTCCCCTGATGAGAACAGAATCACAGGTTATTTATAGCCACTTCTCAGGAGGAACATGGCACAGGGCGTCCAAGGAGAGAGCCATGCCAAGGTGTGCTAATGAAACTTTGAGGATAATTTACTGCTCAAGTTCAAGGACTTCTGTAGTAAGAGAGAGCCTCTCAAATTCCCAGCAACCCCTGCTCAGTTAGGAGGCTAACGGTGATGGTGCAGGTCTGTTGTTCAAGATCTACCATCGGCTCTCGCCAAGGGACTGCAACAGTCTCCTTAGTGATACCTTCTTGTTGTCCTGTTTCAGTCTGTTCTCCACACCACAGCCAGTGGGACCCCATTAAAACTAATTCAGATCATATCCTCCTCAGGGCTCAGAGTGAAGCCAAAGTCCACGCAGCAGCCCACAAAGCCCTACATGATTTGTCCTCCACCACTTCCTCACCCTAATCGCCTCCTACCCCCTCCTGCCGTACCAGCCGCCTCCAGCTTCTCCAACATGCAAACATACTCCCGCTGGAGTTCTCACGCATTCCTGCCATTTCCTCGAAAATGTGGACTCTCTTTCCTGCTTCCCTGCTCTATTTTTCTTGGTTACTCCCACCGCAGTCTGACACAGTATCCAGTCGCTTCTTGTCATTTGCAGTTGTTACGTGCCATGAAGTTACAGTGCACTGTGAATTAGCAAATACTGAACCATTTGCTCCTGGGGGAAATACGGGATTAGGTTGCTGCGAGCCTCTGGTCACAATTTTTTTGTCAACCAATCAATACATAACCTTGTTTTCTGTGCTTCTGTTTAAAGGCCTGCCTGAATGAAACTTATCTAACAGAGGTATTTTGCCTGTAAAGGACATCACAGCCTTCTTGCACTTAGGGACATGAGACAGCATTTCAGAACTACAGTTGGGGGGCTGTTTGAAACAGCGAGATCACCTACAAAAAGCATGAAAATCTGAAAAACTTGGCATTACATGGACTGCTAAAAGAACATTTGTTTATAGTGTGAGAACTGAACAAGAAGGCAGAGCACCGCCTTGTCTGACCTGAGCCGGGAACCGTGTGCATCAAGTGACAAATTTTTCACGACTCTGCACATGTTAGCCAATGACCGTGCAAGTGCCAAGGATATCGATTTGGGGGTTACAAATAAATTTTAGCAAGTAGGCAAATTCAGAAATACGGAATCCATGAAAAATGAGGATCAATCAACTATGGATCTTACTCAGGTATTTGACTGCCTTCCCCACCCAAATGTAAGCTCCAAGAGAGCAAGTACTTTTGTCTGCTTTGTTCACTGCTGTGTCTCAGCACCTAGAACAGAGTGGACTCTTAAAAATACTGGTTGGGTAAAAAAGCCTGAAGCTCTTTCTATTTTGACCAGACACAATAGCAAGTATGTTTACATTATTTGTACGCCGAAGGTGGCATGTTAATACTGGAAAGGATTTTAGATAATTGTCAACCAATGCCCTCACATCATAGATGGGAAGCTAAAGTCCAGGGCGGGGTAGTGATCAGCCTAAGGTTGCAAAACAAATTGGGGGCAAAGAGAGCATATATTTTTTAAGCCATGGTTTGGGATTCCGTCTATTTCACAGTACTGCCAGTAGCTTGCAGATGAGATCTTTGCTATTACTGGGATGTCACAGAGCATCTGGCCCGGTGCTTGGAACAGAGCGGGTGTTCAATAAATGCTGACAAGGTGGATTACAAGAAAGGCAGAGAGTATTCCCAGAAGATCAAAATGCAGCATGTTCCTTCAGCTAAAGTCAATCACACCAACTGGAATGACTGACTTAATTTTAAGCATAGCTCTTGCTACAAAAAGTTCATGGGGAAGAAAGAGGAGCTCTGAGTATAAGTCAACACTTTGTGTTGCAAGTAATGGAAAATTAACCTCAAGTTGGCTTTAAAATTAGCAAGACAGAAAATATATGGACTTGTATAACAGAAAAGTCCAGAATTAGGGTGGATTTTCAATATGGCTTGCTCCAAAGATTGAAACTATCATTAGTTTTGCAGCTTCATTTCTCTGCCATTCTCTTAGTTGTGTCCTCAGGACAGCTTCCCTCACAGTAGCAAAATGTTTGCAAGAGTCCCAGCCTTCGTTAGCATCTACCCAACATGGTATCCAGAAGAAAAGAGCTTCTGTGTTCCAGCGTTTCCAGCCAAAGTCCTGTTCTTTACTCTGATTGGATCGACATAGGTCACATGGCCACCACTGAACCAATCACCATAGCCAGGATGATGGACACTGCTGAATGGCTGAGCTGGGTCACATGCTCTAGCCATAGCACCAAAGTTTGACGTCAGCTTTGCCAGAACCTGAAGAATTTACCCAAATTCAAGGCTGGTGGGAAGATGGAAGGGGGAATGGTTACAAGGAAAGGAAGAGTTTGCCACTATATTGTGACACATGTATTAGGCTACATTTCCTCAGGGGACTCCCAAAAATAAGAACAGAGATTTCAGAAATTGCTTTTTTTTTTTTTTTTAGTTCATTGATCCACAAATATTATTGTTCCAAGTTCCATGCTAGATTCTGGATCCTGGAGCTATGGAGATGAAAAACTCCCCATCTCCACCCCCCAGAGAAGCTCATAGTCTACAGATAAAGAAACACACCAATAATTACAATAAAGTGTGATATAAGTTCAATGATAAAGGTAAATGCAGGATATTGTGGAATCAGAGAAGAGGCATCCCATGCAGGCTAAAGAGAGCTGAACGGAGAAGGTAATGACTGAGCCAGACATCCAGAGAGGGCCAGGAGTTACCTGGGTGGATTTCACTGTAAGAACCCGGGTGGAAAAGCTATTCCAAAAAGAGGGAATGGTGTGTGCAGACACAAGGTGGAGAGAACATGTGCAAAGAATCACTAATAATTCACAAGAGCTGGATCTTAAGCTAGAAGGAAGAAAGGGAGAGGGAACTAGAGAGATGACAGGGCCATCTCAGTCCTTGAACAAAAGCATTGTTTCCATTACTTATGTTTCTTAACATCTTTTTGGATATCATATGTACAGGAGGGTCAGAAATTTGCAATGTCAAGTGAACTCTCTGGCAGTTATTGGTCCCAAAATATCAGAAGAGCTTGGCTCGTCCAAATTAATGTCTATGAGAGAATCAGCAGCCTCCCCCCACCAGTCACTGTGTTCCTTACATAACTCACAGGGGCTTCAAGGAGGAGGATTTGGCTTCACATCCTTACAACACACCAGAGTTTCCCATGGCTTCGCTCTCACACTGATGTTGAACAGATGCTCCACCGTGAAGCATTCTAAGTAACAAAGCAAACTGTGGCCAGGAACCACTCCTTGTTCCATTGACAGCTATCAGGAGGAAGAAGGTTTGCAGCAGAATCCCATCTGATAGTTTTGTGTGGGTTTTGTGCTGAAGAATACTGATCCTTCAGGACTCCATTCAAACACTAGCAACCCAGCAGTGGTCAAAGGTGGGAAGCTAGGGGTGGCAGGAAAGTCCCTAGAAGAAGTGCTGGCTACCTGAGTCTGACTGTGCCAAGAAGGTCAAGGCAGGGACCTGAGTTGTCTTAAATGTCAAGTGATGAGCAAAGGAAATCACTTAGCACAAGCTCTGAAATATAGTAGATGCTAAATATGTTAAATTATACATGGGACCATGACAGCAGAAAAGAAGGGCCAGGTCTGCTTCTGTCTTGGTTGTAATTCCTATCAGCTTAAGGAAAGAAAAAGAAAAAGAAATAAAGGAAAAGACAAGTGTATTGGCTGTGTGACTAGCAAGTTGGAGGTGGGCCTCATTTCAGAAAGCATTAAATATCAAGGGACATCGCTGAGGCTGTAAGAGCTTTCTCCATTTTTTGGCTTGCTTCTCCCTAGATGGTGGCCTCATTTTCACCTCCCCAGTCACTGACTACCATTCTTTCAGATTTGTGACATGGAAGGCAGAGTCCTTTTCCTCCAGCCCCAAATCAGGAATTGCAGAGGAAGGTCTTCCATTAACCTGGCTTAGGGAGGACACCAGCCCCTGGAACGGATGTTATAAACTAGAGGGAAGGAGTTCCATGACTGGCCAGCCTTGGGGTGCACATGCACCCTAATGGTACCGTTGCCAACTTTAGCAAATAAAAAAGACAGTGTAAGTATGGACTAAAAAATTATCCATCGTTTATCTGAAATTCAAATTCAACCGAATGTCTTCTATTTTAGCGGGCAACCATGTTAGAGAGGCAGAACGAGCATTCTGCGATTGGAAACTCCCCAGCATCACCTGCTCGAGAGGAGGACAGATGAATCCACAGACTGTTGGATAGACAAAAACAAAATTGCCTTGCAGCTCAATTTTTCATTAACTGAGAAAGATACTCATCAAGATACATGAGAATGCAAAAGTTGATAGAGAAACCAAAGAAAAAGACTGTAAACCAGTGTTTCTTAAAATACGCTCCACAGAACACCAGCTCAATGGGAATGTTAATAGTTCTTACCTATAAAAGGACTTCTGTGGCCAAATAGGTTTAGGAAGGACTGGCTAAACCCAGTTAATTGGGTTTCTCTGCTGTAGGACTTTCAGTGCAGTAATATGTCGATTTCCATTGTGAATTTCCCAAGAGGGAAAGGGAGAATGCGGTTTTCCTCAAACACAGGGCCATGGAAGCCTTTTAGAGCAGAACAGTTCCTGGGGCTTGCATTTGTGGAAATCACAAAGTTCAGGGGGGTATTCTGTTAGTGATATTGTCAACAAGATGGATACCACAAGCTCCATCATCTGGATTAAAACAGCAAATCCCCGAAGAATGAAATTAGAGGAAATATGGATCCCACTTCACTATTTCCAGCTAAAACCAGGAGACAGGAAGTACATATGCCCCCCAGATAAATATGTCCATCCCTCAAATGTGTCAACACAGTGTCCTGAGCCAGCCAGGCCAAGGTCTGACACCTCTCAACTGCTCTCCTCTCGACTCTTTGCTTTATGCACCTGCTCATGAGTTAAAACTCCCAGCATACAATGTAACAGGAAATGTAGGGACAGGAACTCACAGTTCCAATTTCCATGAGGCTTAGATCCCCTGTTATATCCCGTCCACCTTTATCATCACAAGGTAACAGAAACTGGGTATTAAAGAGAACTGTAAAGGAGAAACGAGAATGGAATCACATCTCCTCCCCCAGGCACACGCCAGCCACTATGCTACTATCCCTTTCATCCAATCTCTGTTACTTCCCCAAAGCACCCCTATATCTTATGTATAGAAGGAGTTCTGTGGCCAAACACATTTAGGTTTTCTCATGGCCACTTAACAGATGCAGAAACTGAGCTCAGAGACAACAGCATGATTGAGCTATACCCCCTGAAAAGGCTTTTGGAAGAAGAGACTTTATCCCCCTACACCGTTGGTCTTTTATACTTCACAGGCATGCAGGGTTCTACTTCCCTAAGACACTCTCTGCTTCTTATTTGAATGCTTGTCAACCTCTGCCCCCACCCCCCCTGCCAAATTCTTATAATAAGCAGCATCCAGGAAGCACTGTTCCCTTTGTGTGCCCCCACAATCCTCTGCATTATGTTTGATCTCAACATCCCATTGAAAATTGGATATTGGTAGTTACCTGCTATGATAATGAACCATTTATGTCTCAATTGGAAAAGGCATTTAAGACACCTGTTTTCATTAGTAATTATAGATAATTGCTGTGGTGGAGGGCTTTTTTTTTTTATAGCACAGTAGAGGTCTTTGAGAAATGGAACAATTAATTTCCTGATAACTTACCACAAGCAAAGTATGACGTTAGCTCTCACTTTGGGAAGCGTTTGTGGGAAATTGGGCTTGGCAGTTTGCAAGGGAAGAAAGTAAATTATATTCTAGAATCTTTTCCTGACATATCCTAGCCATGGTTATTTTTTTTTTAAATGTGTTTAATGCTTTGTTCAGAGTCTACTCATTCATTCATTCTAGGAACACTTGCTGAACGACTCCTATGGGCCAGGTCCTTGTTAATGCTGGAGATGCAGTGACTCATTTATTCATTCACTTATTCATTCAACAATTAGGTGATTACTAGAGGCATGGTACTGAATATTCAAAACTGAATTATAATTTTGAAGCTCTAATTAGACAGTATGAATCCATTCTCCTAAAGGAATGTTCCTGCTCTTTGGGCCCATAGTTCTACATGTAAGAAGTTTTCTTAAAGGAATTGTATTAAAGTAAGGAGCCATCTAAATATTTATCAAGTGTAGGGGCACCTGGGTGACTCAGTCAGTTAAGTGTCCGATTCTTGATTTCTGCTCAGGTCATGATCTTAAGGTTGTGAGATCAAGCCCTGTGATGGGCTCCATCCACATTGAGCATGGAGTCTGCTTAAGATTCTCTCCAAAAAAAAGGGGGGGGGAGAAGAATGGGTAAATGAATCATGATAAGCGGCAGTCATTAAGAAATATAAAACAAAAGGGGCACCTGGCCAGCTCAGTTACCGGAGCCTGCGACTCTTGATCTCAGGGTTAGGAGTTCAAGCCCCATGTGAGGTATAGAGATTCCTTAAAAATAAAATCTTTAAAAAAAAAAAAAAAGAAAAGAAATATAGACGAAGATATGCTATGGGGAAGTGATGTATTAAAAAGAGGGAAAATGTGGCTATGAAACAAGTCTAAATTTGCAAAGTAAGAAAGACCAGAAGAATGTAAGCCAAAAATTAGAACTACCATACCATCCAGAAGTCCCATTACTGGGTATTTACCCCAAACAATTGAAATCAGAATCTCTAAGACGGATTAGCATTTCCGCGTTCATTGTAGCACAATTCACAGCAGCCAAGATGTGGAAAAAACACAAATGTCCATCGATAGATGGACTCATAAAGAAAATGTGGTATGTACATACAATGGATACTGTTCACCTTAAAAAAGAAGGAAATTCGCAATTGCTGATTCACGGATGAACCTTGAGGACATTATGCTGAGTGAAATAAGCCAGACACAAAAAGACAAATACTGTAGGATTCCCCTTAGTTGAGGCACCTAAACTAGTCAAATTCATAGAATCAGAGGGTGGAATGATAATTGCCAGAAGGTGGGGTGAGGGGGAAGATGGGAGTTACTAATCAATGAGCATAAAGTTTCAGTTAAGCAAAATGAGTAAACTCTAGAGATCTGCTGTATAAAATGTCATTACAGTCAATAATACTGCATTGTACACTTAAAAATCTGAGAACGTAGATCTCATGTTAAGTGTTCTACCACAATAAAATTTAAAAAAAAGAAGAAGAAGCCAAAAGGGAAGTAGTAGTTCTATGCAAGGAGTACTATGGTAATTGTAGCTATATTTGGAGATGCTGTTGAGGTACATTTTATCTGGCACTCTTTTCTGTGTCTCCAAATCTCTAACAATTAAGATGTATTACTTCTGTAGTCATGAAATTAAGAAGGAGAAGAAGGAGAGGTGAGGAAGTGGATGGGGAATGTAGGAGTGAGGGTTCTGCACATCGGCCTTGGAGAACATGGAGCTGAGCCCAGAAGTGATGATAATACCCCTCATGGTAATAATAGCAAAAGCAACTCACAGGATCTCAGCACCGGAGAGACCACAGAGGTTGACTCCTCTTATATCTCTGATTACCAACCTTGGCTGCAGATAGTCAGCTCTGAAGCTTATATTTTTATTTATTTTTTTTAGAGGGAAAGGGAGAGAGAGATCAGGGAGAGAGGGGCAGAGGGGGAGAGAGAGAATCCCAAGCAGGCTCCACACCCAGCACAGAGCCCGACTCCGGGCTCTATCTCATGACCCTGAGATCATGACCTGAGCTGAAATCAAGAGTCAGACACTTAACCAACCGAGCCACCTAGGTGCCCCAGCTCTGAAGCTTTTAAAACATAGAACTGCTCAGGTCCATCCCCACAATACATACCTCCCAAGGGATTCATCCTGAGGCCGGGCATTCGTACTTTGCAGACCTCCTCACATGTAGCAGGTAGGGTTGAGAACCGATACACCACTGATTTTCAAACTTCCCTGCACAAAGGAATTATGGAGGCTTTACAAAATTATTGATTGTTGGGGGCCACCCTGAGATTCCAATCTAACTGGTCTGGGGTGTGGTCTCGGCATCCGGTTTTTTTAAAAGATTTATCCATTTATTTAATAGAGAAAGAGAAAGCATGAGTGGGGGAGAGGGAGAAAATCTCCAGCAGACTCCCTGCCGAGTGTAGAGCCCAACACAGGGCTCCATCCCACCACCCCGAGACCACAACCTGAGCCGAAACCAAGAGTCAGGCGCTTAACCAACTGAGCCACCCAGGCGTCCCCTGGGCATCCTGATTTTTGAAAGCTCTCCAAGCAATTCCAAAAGGAAACCAAGTTTGGGAACCATCACTCTACAACCTTGTACTTAAAGAGTGGCCCACAGACCAGTAGTATTGGCAGTACCTGGGAGCTTGAGGGAAAGGCAGAATCTCAGTCCCCACCCCAGACCTACTCAAACAGAATCTGTGGGGCACCTGGGTGGCTCAGTCAGTTGTGTGTCTGACCCTTGATACCAGCTTGGGTCTCGATCTCAGGGTCCTGAATTCAGGCCCTGTGCTGGGCTCTGTGCTGGGCATCGAGCCTACTTAAAAACAAAAGCAAAAACAGCAAAAAACAGAATCTGTAATATTAACAAGATATTCAGATGGTTTGTGCGTCTATTAAAGAGAAGCACTACCTAGACCATCCCAGGCAGGAAACACTTGAGTCCCATCCCTACCCTATGCTCTATCTCATCCCCTTCAAAAAAAAAAAAAAAAAAGGAAAAATCTAATTTAAGGCAGTTCTGCAGCAGGTAAATTAAGACCCTGTCTTTCCCAAACTATATTCAGACTTTTAGCCCTCTGCACACAACCCAGCGGGAGAGCAAGCGTCTGTTTCTCCTCGAAGCTGAAAGATCCAGAGTTTTTGTTATTCCAAAGGACCACACTAAGCGGGAACAGAACAACCCCTGAAGAGGACATTTCACCACTGATCAGCTTCAAGAGGCCTCCCCGGAGTCCCCAAATTCCCCCACAACAAAGTGAGCCGATTTTAATCAACAGCTGCTATCTCATCTGCATTTGAGATTCCATGAATATGCAAGCCGGGTAGATGGGGTCTCAAGGAGCAGGAATAATTGGCCCCTTGCACTTGATATTCTAGGCTGCTGTTCTCTGGGGCAGTTTTCCTCTCCAGCAGTCTTGTGAGGGATTTAGGTCACAGCAAGTACCATGGGCATTATCCATTAGAACAAGATCAAAGGGAAGAAGGAGTGCATTTTAAAGAGTCCAAGTGTGGTGTGATTACTTGATGATACTATTAAATTTTTTCCGTGTTTTGCAATCTCTCTGGAGAGGGGTTTATGAATACCCCATGCCTCATTAGCTCGGGGCCAAAGCAGCCCTGGGCTAACTGCATGGTGGGAGGTATGCAGCTGGTGCTTACCACTCTGTGGCCATCTCTGTCTCTAGGAATGGAGAGATGCAGGGGCTTTCTAAAGGCAAGGTTAGGTGGGATGGCTTATAGATGCAAATCATCCAGATGTGGCCTCTGGAGCAGACTCCGTTTTTGTCACGAGCATTTATTCTCTCTCCTTCCTCAAAGGAAACACCTTCTCCCCAGTTCTTCATTTGTATGGTTTGGAGAAGAATGACTGGACCAAGAATGGGGGTGTGACTCAGGTCCAGCCTCTCAGAGAGCATTTCAGTCTCCCAGCCACAGGAAACTGGTCAGAAATGCACAGGTGACTCAAAGTCAATGAGAGTGTAGCTGGGACTGTTGCAGAGAAAGGCAAGAGTGTTTACACCAGGGAAGATCTAAAACCAGGCCGCCAGCAGTCTTCCTAACACCACACAGAGAGACCCCATCTGAGACTAAAGCTAACACAGAGGAAAGTAGAGCCCAAAGTTAGAAAGAGACAAGTTTGTGCCCCTGGATCTGGACATACCTGAAGGCTTGAGCCTTATGAAGACATGAGCCAATGGATTTCTTATTTTGTTGAAACCAATGGAGTTAGATTTCTATCGCCTGCAATCAAATGAGTTGTAACTGAGAGTGGACTGTTTTGTTCAAATCATGGCATGACATGGCAGGGGTGAGAAGAGGCTGCCCCGTGAAACATGGTGGCATGCTCCAGTTTGGTCTAGTGTCCACCTGGACCACCTCTGTCACTTAAGCTTCCTTCTTGGCCCTTGAGTTGGTGAGCCCCACTGCAGACTTTGTGAGGGACCCTCCAGTAGGCATTTATCATTGCCAGATCCGCAGTACTTAGCACCTAGTACAGCGCCAATGTTGGGTCACTCTTCTTTCTACCACATGAGAAGTGACATGAGGTAAAGAAACTCTGTCTGAGATAGTATGAATGGAAGCCACCCATTCATCTACTTTTTAAAATGAAAACTGTATAGGCTTGAGGTGTACAATATGATGTTTTGATATACATAGGAACGTGATTACTACAGTCAAGCTAACCGACATATAATCTCCTCGCATAGGTACGTGTGTGTGGTGAGAGCTCCCGAAATCTATTCTCTTAGCAAATTTCTGGCATTCAATACAGTGTTATTAACTATAGTCTAATCATACTATACATTGGAAACATATGTCCTGCTGGCCTCTTTAATTTCTGGAGAGGAAACGTAAGCATGCCCAGGACCTTGTAGTTGCTAGAGATGGTCTGGTGTTTAAGGCCAACAACATAGAGGGAAACCAATACACTGATGGAAATAGACATGCCTCCTACTTCCCTGAAGACTAAAATGACAGATCACAGGGCTTTATGGGTTTTTTTTTTCATAATAGAGAGAAATAAAAAGTTGTAGGGAGAATATCCAATTTGTTACTGAGCATCTGCTGGGTGCCCGGCACGGTGCCACGTGTTCAGAACCAGAGATGAATGAAACAGCCCTCAGAGGGCTCATGCTCTAGAGGAGGGTGGGGTGGGGAGAGGTGAATGCACAGGATGCTGTGAACCACAACCATGATGGAATGCCACGGGGGGTACTGTGGTGGCTTCTGGGTAGTGTCAGTCTGTGAGCCAAGGAGCCGGGGCGGGGGGCAAGGCAGTAAAGCGCATTCGAGGGACAGTAGGTGTGGCTGGAGCATAGGCTATGAGAGGTCCAGGGGTCCAGAGTAGATAGATTAGACCAGAGAAGTTGGCTGGAGCCCAATTATGATGAGTTCTTCATAGTGTATTGAACCAGATCATCACTGAAGGTAAAGGCATCACTCTGGCACCACACCAGACCTGGAGTCAAACTCCTACTCCTTGTCCAATTTGCTGGATGACCCTGAGCAAGCGATGTCGCTTTTTGGAGCCTCAGTTTTCCCATCTGAAGAATGGGAAGCTAGCAGTGCTTCCCTCATAAAGTTGTGGCAATAAATACATAAAATCATCTATTCTGAAGCTTACCACAGTGCTTGGCCCTGAGGATGTGTTTAATTACTAATTAGTTTAATTAGTTACTATGGAGAGCTCCTGAAAGGTGGGGCAGGGAGTCATAATTCCCCAAAATGCTTAACATACTGCTGAGGATGAGAAAAAGATGCTGGAGGGAATCTGATCCTTCGGCTCCCTTAGGAGACCATTTCTGCCTCCCCCCGCCCGCCCTCGCTGATGAGACATGTCAGTATATAGGGAATCCACAGAGCTTTGAGAGCCCCAAAACATGGAAATGAAATTTCTGGTTTACTTTTCAATTTGCACTTTTATAAATGTGTCGGGGCTATGGGTCACTCTGAATTATTCAGGCGCTTTCTGAACAATGCCCATGATGGAATGGGCACTCTGGAGTTGTGCTTTCGGGGATGACATCATTTGGAAGTTATCAGCAACACCTCCTCACAGATCCCAGGTGGATGCATTGTTTAGACAAGTGCTAATAATTTAAGCCTCTTGTAAATGAGAAGGAAACAAGTGATAAATTAAGAAAGGAACAGTTTACATTTGCAATTTGCATTTGCAATAAAAGTGCCTCCTGTGATAGCTGCATGTTCAAGAACTGAGAGAGCTGGGAGGGAGGGAGTGGGTGTGGTCATCCTGGGGTCTATCAGGCTGGCATGGTGCCTGAAACTCCACTATGATATCCATGAAGCTGAGGCTTGAAGACTTTAGGGTCTTCCGGGATTCCTATTAAAAATGCTAATATCCCTGTAAAAACGCAAAGGGTTTCAGATAAGGATTTTTTTTTTTAAAATTCCAGCCAAATGCTGTTTATTCCTAAAACAAGTGACAACAAAAGTTTGGGAATTCATCAACAGGTTAAAGATACACTGGGTAAGTGGCAAACGCAAAAACAGTTGAAATGATGTGTGGTAGCTGTGTCACCGGAGAGAATACAATTCAAAACCAAAAGCTAAATTTGCCCATATGAGAGATTATAAAATGATAAGAGCTATAACCCCCATGGAGAAAATAGTATAAGCAGTGAAATTTTCTGCACCAAACAACAGAGCATAAGGGAAAGGAATCAGGAACAACCTAAGCAAACATGAACAGAGAAGCAAAGGAATAGCTTTTGAGGCACCCTTCCTATAAAATATTCTGTAGTTATTAAAATTGATGAGTTGCATCTCTGTTTTGGATTAGACCAGGGGATCTTGACCCTGGCTGCACATTAGAATTATCTAGAAAGCTTTTAAAAACGCCAATGACCAAAGTGATTCAAGTGGTCTTGGATATGCCTAGTGGAAGTCAAAGACATGAATAGCCTTCTACTTATTAAAGACATGGATTTATAGTTTAAAAAGCTCACCAACAAAGAAAACTAACTTGCCCAGATGAATTCACTGGTGAATTCTATCGAACATTTAAAAAACTACAGTCATATCGCAGAGATATTGCAGGTTCAACCAGTTCCAGATCACCACAATAAAGCAATAAAGTAAGTCAAATGAACTTTTTGGTCTCCCATTGCATATCAAAGCTATATTTATACTATATTGTAGTCTATTAAGTACGCAATGGCACTATGTCTAAAAAAACAATGTACATATCTTAACTTAAAAATACTTTATTGTTAAAACATGCTAACCATCATTTGATCTTTCAGTGAGTCATGATCTTTTTGCTGGTGGAGGGTCTTGCTTCACTGTAATGGTTGCTGACTGATCGGGGTGGTGGGTGCTGAAGGTGGGGATGGTTGTAGCAATTTCTTAAAATAAAACAGCAATAAAATTTGCCACATCGATTGACTCTTCCTTTCATGGATAATTTCTCTGTGGTACGTGATGCTGTTTGATTGCATTTTAGCCACAGTGGAACTTCTTTCAAAATTGGTGTCAGTCCTCTCCACCCCTGGCCCTGTTTTATCAATGAAGTTTATGTAATAGTCTAAATCCTTTGTTGTCATTTCAACAATCTTCACAGCCTCTTCATAAAGAGTAGTTTCCTCCTCAGGAAATGACTTCCGTTGCTCATCCATAAGAAGCAACTCCTTGTGTTAAAGTTTTATCAAGAGACGGCAGCAATGCAGTCCCATCTTCGGACCCCACTTCTAATTCTCTTGCTATCTCCACCACTTCTAGCTGCACTTACTTCCTCCAATGAAGTCTTGAACCCCTCAAAGTCATTCGCGAAGGCTGAAATCAACTTCTTTTCCAAACTCCTGTGAGTGTTAATATTTTGACCTCTTCCTGTGAATCATGAATGTTCTTAATGGCATCTAGAAAGGTGAATCCTGGGGCGCCTGGGTGGCTCAGTCGTTAAGCATCTGCCTTCGGCTCAGGTCATGATCCCTGGGTCCTGGGATTGAGCTCCGCATGGGGCTTCCTGCTCAGGGGGAAGCCTGCTTTCCCTCTCCCATTCCCCCTGCTCATGTTCCTGCTCTCGCTCACTCTCTGTCAAATAAATAAATAAAATCTTAAAAAAAAAAAAGGCGAATCCTTTCCAGAAGGTTTCCAATTGACTTTTCCCAGATCCATCAGAAGAATCACTAACTAGAGAAGCTGTGGCCTTAGAAAATGTATTTCTTAAACAGTAAGACTTGAAAGTTGAAATGACTCCTTGATCCATGGGCTGCAGAACGGATGCTGTGTTAGCTGGCATGAAAACAACATTAATCTCATACGTCCCCATCAGAGCTCTCAGGTAACCAGGTACATTGTCAACGAGCAGTCATATTTTGAAAGGAATCTTTCTTTCTGACCAGTAGGTCTCCACAGTGGGCTTAACATATTCAGAAACTATGTTGTAAACAGATGTGCTGTCATCCAGGCTTGGTTGTTCCATTAATACAGCAGAGGCAGAGTAGATTGAGCATAATTCTTGAGGGTCCTAGGATTTTCAAAATGGCAAATGAGCATTGGCTTCCACTGAAAGTCATCAGCTGCAATAGCCCCTCACAAGGGAGTCAGCCTGTCTTTCGAAGCTTTGAAGCCAAGCAGTGACTTCTCCTCTCTAGCTATGAAAGTCCTAGATGGCATCTTCTTCCAATAGAAGGCCGTTTCATCTATCTTGAAAATCTCTCATTCAGCATAGCCACCTTCAATGAGTTCTCTTACCTACACCTTCTAGAAAATGCTACACCTTCCACATCAGCACTTGCTGCTTCACCTTGCACTTTTATGTTACGGAGATGGCTTCTTTCCTTAAACCTCAAGACCCAACCTCTGCTAGCTTCAAACTTTTCTTCTGCAGCTTCCTCACCTCTCACAGCCTTCACAGAATTGAGGAGAGTTAGGGCCTTGTTCTGGGTGAGGGTTTGGCTGAAGGGAAATTTGTGGTTGGTTTGATCTTCTATCCAGACTCCTAAAACTTTCTCCGTATCAGCAAGGAGTCTATTTTGCTTTCTTATCATTCATGTGTTCACTGGAGTAGCACTTTCAATTTCTTTCAAGAACTTTCCCCATTGCATTCACAATGTGCCTAACTGGAGCAAGAGGCTTAGCTTTCGGCCTGTCTTGGCTTTTGACATGCCTACCTCACGAAGCTTCATCATTTCTAGCTTTTGATTGAAAGCGAGAGATGTGCAACTCTACCTTTCACTTGAATGCTTAGAGGCCATCATAGGGTTATTTACTGGCCTAATCTCCATATTGTTGTGTCTCAGGGAATAGGGAGGCTCCCAAGGGAGGGAGAGAGATGAGGGAATGGCCAGTAAGTGGAGCAGTAAATCACACACAATATTTATCAATTGAGTTCACTGTCTTGTATTGGCATGACTCGTGGCATCCCAAAACAATTACGATAGTAACATCAAAGATCACCAACCACAGATCACCATAAATGATATAATAACAATGAACAAGTTCGAAATACTGTCAAAATTACCAAAATGTGACAGAAAGACACGAGTGAGCAAACGCTGTTGGAAAAATGTGCCAACAGACTTGCCCGAGACACGATTGCCACACATCTGCAATTAGTAGAAACTGCCCTATCTGGGAAGCACAATCAAATGAGGTATGCCTGGAATACCAATTCTATAAAAACTCTTCTTCTAAAAAAACTGGAGAAGAAGGAATACTGCCTGATTCATTCTATGAGGTCACCATTACCCTGACTTTAAAACCAGAAAAAGACAGAAGAAAAAAAATTAGGGAACAATGTCTCTCATGCACACAGATGCAAAAATTCTCAATAAAATTCAAGCAAATTAAACCTCACATTTTTGTAAAGAGACAATAAATATACCTGTGCGAGGTTTATCTCAGGAGCACAGTTTGGTTTAGTATTTGAACACTGATCCATGGAATTCACTGTATGAGCAGCCTGTAAGAAAAAAACAAAGCATGATCAGTTCAATAATAGATGCAGAAAACCCTTTTATAAAAAACAAACATCCATTGCTTATAAAAACTCTGAAAACCGGCATAGAATAAAACTTCATCAGCCTGATAAAGGCATCCATAAAAAACCTACAGCTAACCCCATATTTAATGGTAAAAGACTATGCTTTCCCTCCAAGATCAGGAATCAGCTAGATTTGTCTGCTCTCTCTACTTCTGTTCAACATCATTCTAGAGGTTCTAGCAGCACAGTAAGGCAATCAAAAGAAATTAAAAGCAACCATATGAGAAATAAAAAGTAAAGCTCTCCTTATTCACAGACCTGATCATTTATAAAGAGAACTTCATAGAATCTACCAAAAAGCACTAGAACTAATAGGTGAGTTTAACAGGTTTCTGGTCAATATATTTTAGAAATCAATTTTGTTTCTATATACTGGTAATGAATACATGGAAATTAAGATTTATAAAATGATACTTTTTTAAATAACACCAAAAATATGAAATATGTAGGGATAAGTTTGACCAAAGTTGTGCAAGACTTACACACCCTAAAAAATCACCAAGCATTGCTTAGAGAAATTAAAGAACATCTAAAGAAAGTGAGAGAGAGAGATGGTGTTGAAAGACCTAATACTGGTAAGGTGTCAATGCTCAAATTGATCTATAAAGCCTATACCAACTGATTCAAAATCCCAGCAGGCCATATTTCTGTAAACTGAGTAGCCACTTCTGAAATTAATATGGAAATGCAAAGCTCCTAATTTTGGAAAAGAGGAACAACTTGGAGAAATTGCACTATAAGATTTCAATACTTAGTAGAAAGCTAGAGTAATCAAAACAGTATGATATGGTGTTGGCAAAAGAAAAAAAACACAACACAAAGATCAATGGAATGGAATAAAGAGTCCAGAAATAGACCCACACATACATAACCAAGGATGCCAAAGTACGTCTGTGAAAATGAAAAGGAAGCCACAGATTGGGAGAAAATACTTGCAAAATGCGTATGTTGCAAGAGACTTCTATCCAGAATACACAAGGAACTCCTACCACTGGATAACAAAAGACAAACCATCCAATATGAATCTGAACAAACACTTCACCCAAAAAGACATACAGAAGGAAGGGCCACCTGGCTGGCTCATCCAGTTAAGCCTCCGACTCGGTTTCTGCTCAGGTGATGATCTCAGGGTCATGAGTTCAAGTGCTGCATTGGGCTCTGCACTCAGCATGGAGTCTGCTCGTGATTCTCTTTCTCTCTCCCTCTGTCCCTCCTACTCATGCTCTCTCTCTCTCGCTCTCTAAAATAAATATTTTTTTAAAGAAGACATACAGAAGGTAAATAAGCATATAAAAATTGCTCAATATTATTAGTCATTGAGAGAACGTAAAATAAATCACGCTGAGATACCACTTCACTCATACTAGAATAAAATGTAAAAGATGGATCTGACCAAATTTTTATGAAGTTGTGGAGGAACTAGAACCCTCATACCCTACTGGGAAGAATGTAAGAAGTGACAACCACTTTGGAACACGGTCTGGCAGTTTCTTAAAAATTTAAACATTCGGGGCACCTGGGTGGCGCAGTCAGTTGGGTGTCCAATTCTTGGTTTCAGCTCTGGTCGTGATCTCAGGGTCATGGGATCAAGACCTGTGCCGGGCTCTGCACTCAGAGGGGAGTCTGCTTGAGATTCTCTTCCTCTCCCTCTGCCCCTCCCACTCATGCACTCTCTCTCTCTTTCTCTCTCTCTTTCAAATAAACAAATAAATCTTTAAAAAAAATTTTAAACATTCAACTAATGGATGACCCCACCATTCTCCCTCTCATATGTACCAAGGAGAAACTGAAGCATGTGTCCATATAAAGACTTGTAGAAATATGGTCAAAGAAGCTTTACACAATAGCCAAAAAATAGAAGCATCTGAAAAGTCTATCATCAGGTGGGTAGATAAATTAGTGAAAGATATCAGACAAAAAGAGTATGTATGCTATGTACCCACTTATATAAAATTCTAGGAAATTGCAAACTAATCTATAGAGACAGCAGATCCATGGTTATGTCGGGATGAAGGAGGAAGGTATTTGGATGAAGAAGGCATTACAAAAAGGCTTGAGGAAACTTTCAGAGGTGACAGATACGTTCATGATCTTGATTGTGGTGATGATTTCACAGATGGATTATAATGTCCAAACTCATCAAATCCTATACTTTATTTTTTTTAAAGATTTATTTATTTATTTGATAGAGAGAGAGAGCCAGTGGGAGTAGAGGGAGAGGTAGAGAAAAGCTCAAGCAGACTCCGCGATGAACATGGAAACTGTCACAGGGCTGGATCCCATGAGGCTGAGATCATGGCCTGAGCCAAAATCAAGTTAGACGCTTACCGGACTGAGCCACCCAGGCACCCAAATCGTATACTTTAATATGTAAAGTTATCGTAAGTCAATTATACTTCAATAAAGCTGTAAAATAATGCAACCCCCATTCCCATGCCCAGATATGCTGATTAAGTAGCAGTAGGTGAAGTACAAGAACCATCAGCTTTCTTAAACAGGTCTCTCGGGACAGACTGATGTAGGTGATCCCTGAACTGCCCTTTGAAAACTGCTGCCCAAGGGAAATATATCTCTTGGCTACACCAACCAGCCAGGGGTACCATATGCCAGGCATGGTTGGCCAGTTCACCCCAATCGGCCAGACAAGCAGGACCCACCTAACTGGAACCAGCAACCACTTTTTCCTTCCCTCCCTTTCTCTCCACACTCTCTCAACCACAAGTTCATTTTTCTTTCTCGTCACTTCTTGTCTAGTGTTCTTACCCCTCACTCTACTGATTCTGGCAGACCCTCCTTAAAAGTCTTCCCCTTGTGGCTTTAGACTTCTCATGTCCCTAAACACCCCCAAACTTCTGGAGCCCTCCCCATCCTTAAGCTGGAAGAATTCTGCAACTAAGAGAAAAGGCATTACAAAGTTTCCAAAAATAACTCATAGAAAAGATGTTCTTTTGTCCAGAAAGACTAGAAACCAAGCTCGGTCTAATGGACTCAAACACCTTTATTATTTTTTTTTCACAAATTCTTGTGTCCCTTTTTCTGACTGCATTTAGTTTTGAGATCTTGTGATTTCAGGCCATTGGGCAATACGAGTGCATATTGTAAGAGTATGGAAAAAGTTAAAATTAAAAAAAAAAGAGTAAGAAATGGAAATAAAAATCCAATAAACTTTTTTAAAACGCTGATAACGATGAGGAAGATTAATGCATTTTGCCTTATCACTAATGCTTTGTGTGGATTAAAAGAGGTTTTCTTTGTGTAGATTAAAAGGTGTTTTCATTTTTTTTTAATTAATTAAACAAGGAGGTCATTAGGCTGAGGTGGCTTTAAAGCCTTAGTAACCTACATAAGCCAACAAAGCCTAAGCCTTTGATGCCTCAAGGTCAAGTCATGGAAACCTAAGGACAACCAATCACGATCAGCCAACCAGCCTTTCCCAAATAAGGCAACCACGGAAGCTGTGGTGAATCCAATCATTTCCTTGCAAGAGTCTTTCCTCTGGTTCCTGTCTGTGGTTGGTGGACTCCTAACCACTTCCCGTCTGGTGCTGCCTAATTCAAACAGCGGTTAGCTCAAATAAACTCTTGAAATGCCAAGTGTACCTCAGTTTATCTCCTAACAGGATCAAGACATTGCCCGTTTGCTTCTGCCGCTCTGCTTTAGTCTGCCTCTCCTTCTGAAGTGAGTCCATCCCTCCCCCTTTTGGGCTGTCAGATTTGTCTTGACTACTTTGTTTGAAGGTCACTTTGCTAGCAGCTGACCTGGGCGGTCATTCAAAGCTGGCAGGAAAACCTGTCTCTCGGAGTTAGGGGCAGCATTAGTGCTCTCTGAGTGCCTAATACGCCTCTTCTTTGCCCGAGACAATGAAAACCTAATTTGGAAAGCTGCCCTGGCTTCGGAAGGCTCTGTTCACTCAGTCAAAAGAGAACTTTATTTACATAACAACAATGATCCTATAAATTGATTGACTGCTTCTCACTTGTACAGTGCTTCTGGGCCCATTACAGTGATGATATCAGTCAGGACTCTGTGTTGCAGGCACCAAGAACTCCCAGGTCAGAGAATTAAGCAAAAGGGAGGGGGGAACAAATGGGTTCACTTAACTTGGAAGTACAAGGTTAGAGTAACCTTCAGGCATGTCTTGATCCAGGGATTTAGTTGGGTGCTCCCTGGTTTCTATCACCTGACTACCATTCACTGGGCTATCTTCATTCTCCTGCCCCGTGTTTGGCCCCCAGCTGGCCCAGCTTACAAACCCACAATTGCTAGCCATATTTGCAGAAAGGAGCCGGAATCTCTCTCCCAGCATTCACACCTAGCAAAAGTTTCCTTGGGTCTCATTGACTTCATGAGATCACATGATCATCCTGGAGCCAATCACTATGGCTAGACACATCCCATACTCCCTTTGGCCAGTTTCCAGGTCACAAGCTTATAGAGCTGGGGTCAGAATGGGAGTAGGGGAGGGGGCCCCGAGAAGAAAATCAAAGTGCATTAGAAGGGCACAGTAGGTGCTCTTGGTGTCCCTCCCAAAACCTCAATGCAAGGCCCATGCAGCCATCTCCCAGCTGCTGTGCCACTGGCTGTTAACAGCTCATACCACACACTTCTCTGGAGGATCGCTTGGAAGATACCTTCTCACCAACATGGTTGGGGAATTAGGTCCTTCTCCCAGGAGTGGCCAGCAACGAATGACTCACTGATACAGGGGTACAAAGCCCAGCTCCCTGGCCTCTGGAGAGGGCAAACTCTGTGCTACAGTTCATGCACCGGAGCTCACTGTAGGATCCAGCTAAGACTAGGCATCCCCTGAAACCACTTCTTTGCATCCCCAACTTTCCAACCCTCTCCTGTTTCTCTTACTCCATTACAGGTTTGTCCTGAGAGCACTCACTCAAATAACCATTTGCACAAGAATCCCAATTGCAAATTCTGCTTCTAAGCAACACAACCTAAGGCAGATAAAAATGGAAAAAGCATGCTAAGTAGCAAAAACAATAGACCCTGATGGTGATGATGATGATGATGATGATGATGATCTTCACCATGTGTTGAGGACTGGCCTCCATGCTAGATGGTTTACAAACATGTCTTCTTCATATCCTCACCACAGCCTCCAGAGATGGTCATTGTTATCCCTATTTTGCAGAGGAGGAACCTGGCCTTTAGAAAGGGGAACTGAATTGCCCAAACTCATATTGCTAGGAGCTAGAAAACTTGGATTTGAACCTACTATCTCTTGTTGCCAGTTGCTACTGCTCAGAGACCAGGTCAGTAACCTCCACGCCACCAGACAATATAGCAAACCTCCTTTATCCGCTATATTCTTTCTTTAATGTGTCATATGTGTCAGACACTTTGCTAAGCTTTTTATGCAGCACCTCATTCAGTTTTCACAAAAGTTCTAAGAAGTGGAATATCATCCCATTTCACAAACTGGGACAACATGGGAAGGTGAACAAGCCTGCCCAAAGTTGCATGCTAGTAAGTGGTAGAGCCCAGCTTGGACCTGAGCATCTGACTTCAGGGCTCTCTCTCCTAACGTCTGGTTAACTATTGTTGCTAAAGTTCTTCCAAAATGTCCTAAGAAACCAGACTTCATCTAGCTCTGGAGAATCTAAAACAAAGAAAAGTTTCCCTTTTCTTTTTCTGAGCCTTGACTTTCTAGAAAGGTAGGAAAGCAAATAATAACTCTGGGTCATTAACCCACGTCTCAATCAATTTAAGTCAATTCCAAAAACTGTCAGAGGTGGGTACGAAATTGTCAGCTTCATACATTTATGATGTGGGGGAAATAAACCCTGAGAATCGTGTTTAAAATTGGGATTCATTTCCTTGAGCTACATAAAGAGAAGTTGGCTCATTTTCTTTATAGTAATTGCCATAATTTTCCTAGTAGTTCCCTCTTTGTTGTCTGGCTCTCCCTAAAAGTAAGCTCTGTGAGTAAAAGGACTAGGTTGGTCTTGTTTATCACTGTTTTCCCAAGACGTGGCACTGCCATGGCACATGGTTTGTTTTTTGAAAATATCTTCAAAAGAATACATTTTGAAAATGAAGGGAAATAGCAATCACATCAGGCTACCTGCTCCTGATAAAGTTCTCTTTAAAGAGAGAACTGAATGATAAGGTTAGAGGTCTACTAACTCCTCATGATTCTACCAGTGATTAAAAGCCAGTGGTTCCATTATTTTTTTCTGTTCTCTGGTTTCCAGAACTTAATTCTGTCTTGTAAATTGAGGTCAGAAAACTGGTAGAAAATTGAAATCCTCTAGGCTGTTTCTCCATTCGGAGACTAGAACCACCATCAGCAATGTCTTAATGAATCTCTACTCTATTAAATTGTTATTTGGTCCTGAAGTAGGTCATTTGTAGCCCCTCTTCCTCAGAACAGAAGGTAGGCTGCAGAAAAGAAAGGGAAAACTCAGACAAGGCAGAATGATATTAAGAGGTACTCTCCAACTGTGGATCCACATTTAATTAACTCTTTCTGAACAAAGAGCGATCAGATAACAGGCTCACACTGTCAAGGGAGGTTGGAGGCGGTGGAAAATTCCTGCAAGGACCGTCCAGAGATGGGACGTGGTGGGACATCCAGGGATGGTGCATCTGTTTGGAGAACTGGGTCCCTTGCTGCTGGGAGCCCGGAGAATGCAAACTTCTTGAGTCAACTCAATTCAGGTGGGAACTAACTCATCTCTGACCCATCACTCAGTTGCTGTGCTGTCTCATGCCCCCATCATGTTTTATTGCCTTCTCTAGACTGGCCTCCCTGCTTTCATTCTCAAACCCTGCTCCCCTTTGCAATCTAAAAAGAATAATTATTTAATGAGCTTCAATTACATCCAGATACTCTAAGCGCATTACATGGATTAACTTGCTTAATCCTTACAACAAGCCAGTAGGGTAGATAGGGTTATCATCCTCATTTTGTAGAGGAGGAAACAGGGATTTAGGGCAAAGAAATGGTTTGCCCAAGGTCCCACATACTAGTCAATGGCAGAACAAGCTTCTAGCCCTGGGCAGCCTGATTCCAAAGACAATGCTGTTCACCTTGCTGTCCTGCTTCTAGCCAACACCCAAGTTGTCTCTCTGAAGCCCAGATCTGACCATATCCCTCTTGTTAGTCTTCCGTGATTCTCTGCTGCTCAGTTGATGAAGTCCAACTCCATTTCCTAGTAAGTTTCTAGACTAGGTTTGAATCTGCCTCCACCATCTCAGACTCCCTGACACTCTCCCCAATGTACTCATCTCTCCATCCCCTCTAGACTTTTTACTGTTTCTTTTCTTTCTCTCTTTTTTTTTTTTTTTGAGAGAGAGAGAGCACAAGTGATGGGGGGGAGGACAGAGGGAGAGCAAGAGAGAGAGAATCTTAAGCAGGCTCCATGCCTGCCACATTCACATTTGGGGGAGAGGGAATTCTACTAGCATCTGGTGAGTAGAGGCCAGGGATGCCACCAGATATCACATATATAGTCCCATCCAACAAAGAATTATCCAGCTCCAAAAGTTAATATTGCTGAGGTTGAGAAACTGGCTTATCCTAGAGCCTGCTCATAGCAAACAAAGTGACTGATGTGTCTGTTAGAACAAATACAGCTCAGAACTTCAGTTGTGATGAGTGTTTATTTTAAAGGACCGAGGCTCCATCCTTGGGAATCCAACCAGAAAATCCAGACACAGTCAAAAATCTTAAAGTCCCAGGAATCTGGCATGGAAAAAAATCTGAGACATGCATTTCTTCAGTCTTTTGCTAATCTGGGCTTTTAAAAAATCCACACTGTTTGACATAGACAGGATACCTGGTATGGCAGAAAATACAAATGAGCTCCATTCAGAAGAGAGGTTAATTTTTTTTCCAGAGCTCTTGTGGGGAGGAAGGTGGGGAGAATTATCAGAGATATAGGAGTGACTGAGGAGTGTGAGCTTATGGTTGTATTCCAGAATATACTGGAGAGTGCTTCAGATGGAAAGTGTGGAATAATGCATGTGTCTAAAGAAGCAAAGGCTGTGTTTTGTTGAGATATTTTGAACAGAATATTGAGAAAACCCTGATCTAGGGAAAGGAAGATTGCGGCTTATCATGAATAATCCAGGACCAACAGAAGGGACTTAGGAATATTTCTTGAGTAAGAAAATGAACTAATCAGAATAATGCAAAAATTTTTCCTGGGTGGCTATCTATCACTTCTTATCCAGACTAGGACACTCTTGAAAATGAAGGAGGGACTGTGTATAATTGACAGGGATTAATTGACATGACAGGCATAAAATGAGACTGTCCCAGGAAAATTAAAACTTTTGACAATTTTATGTAAATATTCTAGTTATTGTACTTAGGCCACAGCTAGCATAGACGTGGCATGCACACCACCATTCCTTCTTTCTATGCTGGTAGCAGACATTACTAATCCATTACAGTAGTCTTCCCCTCTAAATCAGTGTGTGGTCTTGAAAGCATTCTCAAAAGAGCATCCCTACTCTTCTCTACAAATTGACAGGCACTGGCATAAGTGATCAGACTCCAGCTGTGGGTGAGGACCCCATTTTTACGCTCCACTCAGTTCCGCGTGTCTTCATTCTCTCACCATTTTTGTCCTTACTGGAACTCACGTTCTCAGGAATCTAGAATTCTACCTTTAGTAATTAAGATTATTGATTATTAGATACATTTTAAATTAATTAATTAAATAATACATAAGTCAAGTTAATTTTATTATAAAATAAACTCTGAATTAAATTCAGGTTCCTAGGGAGGCAAAGCCTGAGACACCGTAGTGTTTTTATTTTCTTTTTAAAGTTTTTATTTAAATTCTGGTTAGTTACATACAGTGTCACATTAGTTTCAGGTATACAACATAGTGATTCAACACTTCCATTCGTCATCCTGCGCTCGTCATGACAAGTATGCTCCTTAATCCCCATCACTTATTTCACTTATCCCCCCACCTACCTCCCCTCTGGTGACCATCATTTTGTTCTCTATAGTTAAGAGTCTGTTTCTTGGTTTGCCTCTTTTTTTTTTCCTATGACTGTTTTGTTTCTTAAATTCCACATGACTGATATCATATGGTATATTTCTTTCTCTGACTGACTTATTTTGCTTAGCATAATACTCTCTAGTCCCATCCACGTCATTGTAGTTCCTTTAGACATAACCTTGCAGTTACTTGAATATCTTGTTGTGTGTGTTTTAATGCTATATGATATTTTATCAGTTTGATATCTAGGGTCAATTAGGCATGAATATTAAATATGTTTTTCAGTTAATGGTTAATAAAACAAAACCGTCAGATGGATTTCTGCTTGCTGCAAGTTGTAGGGTTTGATTAACATGGCCATTTTTCTGAGGAGCCATTCTGGTTTCTATCTTGGCAAATACATCAGATAATTTCAACAGGCTTGACTAGTAGTTATTAAACTGAGTGGGATGAATCAAGAACAATGACTGATGGGCTGAAAGCTATAAGCAATTAAGAGGCCCATCTCCCTCAATGAATATTGAGGGAGGGCAAGGTCAGGGGGTGTGGTTGGAGCCTTTCAACCATAATAGAGATCAGTTATTTGGAAATAAGACTGACTCGAAGTATCTGCCTTGTTTAATATAATACATGTGCAAGTTGCTGAAGATTGATCTTTAAATTCCATAATCTTTCCTGTAAATTGCTATGTGGGAACCCTTTGTGATGGGTGCCCTGCAATCTAACCTCAGACCTCAAAATTGGCCCTTAACTGAATTCTTACCAGTGTTACAGGCTTTGTATTGTTCAACAATAAACATATTTGTTATGTATTTAATGTACCCAAGGTTATTCATTGTAAATTAAATATTCATAGCAAACTAAAATACCATTTCAGATGTAAAACATTTAACTCTCTTTCTCAGATTGATGGCCTGTGAGTTGTATCCAGGCTACAGATGTGTTTATTTGGCCCCATAATATTTTAAATTATGTTCTAAAGCTTGCAACTACTAAAAAATATAAAAATCAGGAATTTTTGCATTTTTTAAAGCACACTTTATAACTGAAAAAAAAAAAACCCTCCCACTCTGAAAAGTAGATTATCTAGCAGCACTGGGTATCCATTCCTGTGAAGATAGTGGGTACTTTCAAGTTGCACCTAACCATCCTCATTTATTATGTTTCCTTCCTGGCCCCTCGAGATATTTTAGTGTGCAACTCCTGCTTTAACTTAATAAGTCAATCACAAAGGAATCAACCATGAAATTGAAGATGTAGTCACCCAAGAGTATATTTTAATTTAAATTTAACATTAGCCAATGCTTCAGGCTAATGATGATCATTATCCAGCTGTTCCAACACAAACACACAGACACACATGCACACAGAGTATCAGAACAAGTTCTATTCATTCAACAAAACACATATTGGCTAAGTACCTACTATGTGCCAGAAATGATGTCAGGTGTTTTGATAACAACATTAACTTCATCCTTGCTCTCAAAAAGCCCAGAGATAAGCAGGACAGATACACAAGCTAGTAGAAAATCGCAACACAGTGAACTGCTGGATTGGGGGATGTATTATGGAAACTCGGATGTGAGGCACATTCCCCCGATTTTTATAAAATGTACCTTATACACTGTCAGTCTAGAAGGCAGAGGTAGGTTGAATATGTTTATAAGTTCACAATTGCCTTGTTCTTTTGGATTTGAATTCATTTTTAGAATTGGTAACAGTCAGAGGAAAGCTATACATGACTCACTCAATTGGTTTATATCATGGGCAGGACTAGAACCCAGCAGCTGGGCAATTTTATTTTTTTCAGGAGAGATTTCCACCCACTGGCTTGAAAAGTGGGTCACGTCATTGCTGATAGATATGAAAAATATTATCAGGAAGGATTTACTTCAGGCCACTGCTATGTAATATCTCCTGACTTCAAACAATGGGCTGAAAGATATTTCTGTCTTGTGGGCATTCATCTAGAATACCTGGACTAACTGATGGTTATTTGTGTGGGTTGGGGTCAGTCTTAATGCAACACCACACGATCATTATAGTGAAATGAAGGGCTTGGAGGAGGCTCTCATGGTCATCCTAATCCAATTTGTGTTTGACAAAATACTGAATGGGACAGCTAATCCCCAGAATGCAAGAATCAAATTGAGAAAGATCTCACTAGACTGGAACACTGGGCACAAGCCAAAAGATGAGCATTAACAGGGATAAATATTGCTTAAAAAAAATCAATTGGTCAGGTACAGAATGAAGAAGATCAGGCTAGTCTGTGGTTCCCAAGAGAAAGACCCGGATGTCTTAGAGGCTCACGTCTGCCAAAAGTGATGCTATGCCATAAAAAGATGCTAATGGAGAAAACTCTTCTGGTTAATAAATAACAAAACTACTACTAAAAACAGTCTCCCAATAAATAAACAAAAAAAGCAAAGTTCCAACTCAAATTGATTGAAGGAACATGAAGAATTTATTGGATCATGTACCTAAAAGTCCAAGAGACAACTCCAAATGGTAGTCACTTATAATGTGTAACAAACAACATCAAAATTTCAGTGGCTTTCAAAAACAGAAGTTAATTTTAAATGTTTCTTTCTCATAGGTGTATGGGGCAGCCACATTTGGACTGATAGAGGTTGGGTTTGTCTGGGCCAGACTGAACTCAGGACTTCCAGTTAGTTCTGCCTGCTCCATGGGTCTTCAGTCTGGGGCCCAGCCAAAGAGGCAGTGGCACCTTGGAGGTGATCATTTCAAGACTGATCACAGGAGCTCACAAGGGGTGAGTAGAAATAGGAATGCTTTAGGGTCTGTGCTGGAAACTGGAAACCATCACTCCTTCCCACATTCCATTGACCAAGCCCAGTCAACTGAATAGCCCAACATCAGCAGAGTTGGGAAATCTAATCTACCCCATTTATTAGGAGGTATTGTGGTTGCATGATAAAGGACATGGATGTGTAATTCTAATGCAGAGAGAGATAGAGATACAATTTTCCACATTCCACATTCTGGCTTCAGTATGCCTGGATTCAGAAATGCAAATAATGCCAAAAGGAATCATTTCTTTCATCTCTCTGCTTTCCACCATATTGACTTTGAGTACTAAAACCCATCTATACTCACAGCTTACCATCTGCATTAACATAACTTTACTATTTCACTGTATCCATCAACATAATTTTACTGTTCCAGGGAACACTTGCCCAGCAAGATAAAAGTTGTGAATAACTTTATTGTTTGTCCAAGGAACTTCACAAAAGGCCTATTGATTCTTCAATAGAAAGCATTAAACAATAGTTTATACCCAAGACTCTTTGAACCCCTCATCTCAAATTTCTGATCTTCTGTCTACCAATCCAAAACTATTATATCATAATCCTTACTAATTTCTAAAAAGATTTATTTATTTATTTGAGAGAGAGAGAGAGAGAGAGAGAGAAGTAGGGACAAGGGGTGAGTGAGAAACAGAATCTCAAGCAGGCTTGACTCCCAGCACAGAGCCTGATGCAGATCTCAATCTCAGGACCCTGAGCTCATGACCTGAGCTGAAATCAAGAGTCAGATGCTTAACTGACTGAGCCACCCTCTACTAATTCTAATTAGTAAGTCGCCCCCTTACTAATTTTAACATTAGGGACCCACCTTAAATCGGCTTCAAAATCTCAATAAATATCTCATTTTTGTCCTCACTCCTCTGAGATGCTACTAAGATTCTATCAAGGTAGCGTTTTCCTTTATAGTGATAAAAACCAGCTTATCTCTCTATCTTATCTGCAGGTTGTTTTGGTGATATTTTGGGGAACCAGCATTCAGTAGCCTCATTCTAAGGATATCACCACAAGGCTGCAAAAGGTGTCACCAGCTCCTTTAGATTTATGTTATAAAAGCTGAGCACCCCTACAAGAAAAGACAATTTCTTGGTAGCTACAGAAAATGTCCAAGGTAAGGCTGTGATTGCCTCAGGTCAAACCACATGCCCAACTGTAAACCAGTCAGATCTAGCAGGTCGTTGTGCTCTGGTGGGCTAGACCCCAATCTCTTGGCTACTGCTGGAAATGAGAATGGAGTGAACCCCTCCTGAGCCACATGGATTGAGAGCAGAGCAGGTGTGGTTCCCCAGGGTACAATGGAGCATCTGATACCAGAGAAGGGGGAATAAATGTTGAGAAGACATATCTGTCATTTATGTGACAGATATTTGCTCAACTATTTTCGCCAATAGATATTACTGGGTCCCACACCAGAGGAGAAAAGCCTTCTTGCACTACTTAATACTGATCTCTACAAACTGTTGTATATCCAGAAGAGAGTGATAACAGAATGGAATGGGCACCAATTTAATACTGAAAACTGCAGAGTTTATTTAGAACAAGGAGCCTTGAAAGTTTGTCATGTATAAAAGCGAAACAAACTGATTCACACTTGATTCAATTCAATTTAACCCACAAAAATGGGGGCTGAATTATGTTATGGACTGAGTGTAAATACCCATCGCACCCCCGCCAAATTCATATGTTGAAGCCCTAACCCCCCAGTGTGACTGTACTTGGAGTAAGGAAGTAATTAAGGTTAAATGAGGTCATAAAGGTGAGGCCCTGATACAATAGGACTAGTGTCCTTCATGGGAAGAAACACCAGGGAGCTCTCTCTCCTCTCTCTCTCTCTCTCTTTCTCTCTGTGTATACACATTGAGGAAAGACCAGGTGAGGACATAGTGAGATTGCCGTTTTCTGGAAGCCAGGAAGAGAGTTATCACCAGAAATGAATCATAGGAGCCTTGATCTTGGGACTTCTACCCTCCAGAACTGCGGGAAAATAAATTTCTGTCATTTAAGCCATCCAGTCCAGGCCATTTTGTTCTGGCAGCCTGAGCTGACTAATACAAGCATCAATTTGCTACATAGTGTTCTGTGATTTCAGTAGGTAGGTAGCAACTTCTCCACCAGATCTTGACCATGGCAAAACTCCTATGGCAGCTATTGAGTTAGATATTAGAGCACCATCACAAAAGGGGCTCTGACCATATGGACTGATAAGAAAAAATACCCAAAATTTAAGGACGCATGGGTGGCTCAGTCAGTTGGGCATCTGCCTTCAACTCAGGTCATGATCCCAGGGTCCTGGGATCGAGTCCCACATCAAGCCCCCTGCTCTGCAGGGAGCCTGCTTCTCCCTCTCCCACTCCCCCTGCTTTGTGTGCTCTGTCTCTCTCAGGCAAATAAATAAATAAAATCTTTAAAAAACTATATCCAAAATTCAGAAATAAGGACAAAAAATAAATATAATAGCATCTCATGTAGATATCATGTTATAGCACTAACAGTTCTGCTCACTCAAGATTTATCCAATTCTTTTAGAGAATATCTCTCTATTGACTTTGCTTTTTATTCTTTGGAGATCAAATACTGTAAAGTTGCATGTCATCTTACAGATTTCTATGCAGGGGAAAAGATAGCTTTAAAGGTTACAGTCCTACTGTCCTATAGGACATGACTCCATTTTATCTAACTAGCAATCTTATTCTAATTTCTTCTTTCCAAAAAGCCTATAAATACCTAGTTCTTCAAAATGTTCCTTGAATAAGTTTTACCTTTTTACTGATTCTTTCATTAAACAGTGGAATAAAAATCCTGACCTGTGCTCAATTTATATTTGTATGAAAGTCATGTTTTTGACTTTTTGAAAATTATTATTTGATAGAGTCTTCTAGATGACTAGGAGAGAGTCATTAAAACAAATTGCAATTGGGACAGGGAGGGATTAAGGAAAGGTAGCCACAGTGCACCATGGTACCAGAAGGATTTAGCCTAGTCTAAAGGATTGGGAATGGCTCCCAAAAAAGAGACGTTTCTTGAAGCATGAGTAGGGATTAGTCAAGGGAAGGAAAGATAAGGGGATAAGGGCTGTAAAGGCCCAAGGTCATCAGTGAAAGAGAGGAGGTGGATAGAATCAATGGGGAAAAGCCATAAGGAGCATATTTTTTATCAGAGGGGTTGGAACCAGAGTTCTGGGCCTTCCAAGGAAATCAGAATTCCCAAAAGGTGAACAGAAAGGGAGCTCATGTCCCTGCACCTCTGATCAGGCTTGCACATGGCTTTGGATTCTAGGTAAGTTGTCAAATGACTCCCGCAGGAAAAAAAAAATAGCTCAGAGGCTCATCCTTGGGACTCACAGTTCAGCTTCAGACAGCAGGAAACAATTCCCTTCTCCTCACCCACTGTGGAACCCTGGAGAGGAGGAAGGAAGCACTTTCCATAAGACCAAGAGAAGAGAGAGCTTTCCCAAGCCTGTGTTACCCAGAGGCCTAATTAAATCTACATCCATGAAAGGGAGTGGCAGCCAAGTGGGCTCGTTCTGATCCCAGCTCTGCTTTGCAGATGAGGGTTTTTCCATAATGAGCCCAAACCACTTCTCATTTGGTTGCAAATTTCAGAAGACAGGAGGGAAATAAAACGTGGGGCTTGTGTTGCCAGGATATTAAGCCACTCATCATAAAACAAGATAACTAGAATGTGGTAGATAGAAAACGTTTTATCGAGCCTGGCTGCGCCCTGACTTCCTGTGCTGGCTGGGCACAGGAAGGTCTTTGTCAGGGAGTTTTGACCTGGAGGACTGTAGGACAAAGTGCTTTGTTCGGCCAGCAACCAACCCAAGCAATGGCAGCCACGTAGAAGAGTAGTTTCTCTTTGGATTTTTGACACTGGTCAAAATACTGCAGACTTTGGAGACACACAGACCTGGGTTTGTATCCTGGCTTTGTCACTTACTAGCTCTGTGGCCTTAGGTAAGTAGACTCAACTTCCTCGTCTCTGTTAGGGGATAATAACAGTCCTAACCTCAAGGGGCTACTCTTAGCATGAAATAAGTCAATGCTTGCAAAATGCTTGGTCCACGGTCTGACATGGGGCAAGTGTTTTCCCCCATTATTATAACTACAGAAATAATCATGATGATGATGGTGGTCATCAAGGCCTGTCTGTAATTTCTATTATAAAAATTTGACTTAAAAAAAATTTGACTTCAAACCCTAGTCTTTTTTTCTATTGCAAGTTTCATCTTCAGCCTGTTTTAAGGAGTATGTCAATATATTAGGGAAAAACACAAGGAGTTTTGAGGTCCGTCATTCCACTCTGAGGACCAGGGGGGTTTCAAGTGAAGAGATGGGCAATCAACCCACCTTGGTTTGCTTGGGCCTTTCCTGGTTTTAGCACAAAAAGTCCCATATCCTGGGAAACCCCATGGTTCTGGGCCAACCAGGACATTTGGATACCTTATTTATAGGACTGACTCAGGTTGCACAGTGAATCATAGAACCAGAACATAACTCCAGGCCTCCTGTCACCCAGCCCAGAAGGTAGGCATAGCAGAGGTTAGCTCCAACACCTTGTCCTGGGGGTGGGCTGAAGAGGTGCACATACTGAAAGAAGCTCCTATTTATAAACTTGAGGGCACAGATTTTTGCAATGGGTACTACCAATGAATGAAGCCAGCCAGCAGAGCCTTGCAGCAAACTACACAGTGCTTTCGGAGTGGGTAGCAGGTATTTCACAACAGCCAAGGGTTGCTCTGTGGGAATATGAGCCCAGTATTGCCAAATAGACTGATGATCCAAGAGATGGCAGATATCCAAATTTTTAAAAATGTGAAATCCCCAGTTTCAAATGTTAGCAACTAATTCCAAAACAAATGAACAAACAAAAAACCTGTACGGGCCCATCAAAATACATTCGTGGGCCAGACAAGGTGTACCAGCTCTCAGTTTACAACTCTGACCTAGACCATGCTTTTCTTCACTTCCAGGCCTTTCACACACTGGTCCTTCTGCTGGTACCCCATTTCCTACCCTTAGCTCTTCAGATTCACCTCAGATGTCAAAGGCTATGGATCAACCACACGCTCCTGGTTTTCCCACCACTATATGGAAAGAGTCCCAGGGCTCTGTCCTTGGATGACTATTTTTCTATCTCTCTTCATTTCTTTGTTCATTCATCCTCTTGTCTTCAAACATTATCTCCAAGCTAATGACTCCCAAATTTTATTACCACTCTGAAACTCTCTCCTGAACGTGAGACCCATATCTTTGACTGCCTTCTCAACATCCATTCTTGATGCCTCGTAGGCATTTAAAACTCAACATGTCCAAAGCTGGACTTTTGATTATGTACTTCCAAATGTGTCCCTTCCCAATCCCAGACCAAAACTGAAGCCTTCCAGAATCCAAATTCTCAACCTCCTGGCATCACCTTGGTCCAAGCAACCATCATTTATCATTTATCACATTTATCAGAATCACAGGCTCCACACTGGTCACTTGGCTTCTAAACCCCATAGTGTCCAACAATCTGCCATTCACCTCTGACTCCCCATCACCTCTGACTGCAAGTCCAAAGGAACACCTTGCTGTTATCACCAACCCTTTGCACATGCTGCTTTATCAGTCAAAATGCTTTCCTCCAGATATTTGTGCGGTTCATTCCCTTTGCTCTTCTTACATCTTCACTCAAATGTCACCTTCATGGAAAGTACAGCTTTGAAAATTCAAAATTTTCAATTGCCACCCTACCCATCACCATCGCCAACACACCCAGCAAACCCCACCCTGACCCCAGGACACTCCTGTTCCTTTCCCTGGCTTTATTTTCTCCTTAGCTTTTACCATCATCTAACATTCTATATATTTTACTTTTCTGGTTTTTTGGCTATCTGACTTTTCTCCCACTGGCTCCTAGAGAACAAAGGTTTGATTATTTTTTTTCACTTCTCTATTTTCAGAACCTAAAACAATACCTAACACATAGTAAATGCTCAATAAATATTTGTTGAATGTATGAATCAAATAACCGAGATCCAAAGGATTAGCTGTCCTTTAGGCATTATCATGGAAAGTTGAATAAATCTGAATAAATACATTTCTGCCCAGCCAAAATAAACGAACTCAAAAGAAAAATAATAAGCGGAGGGAAAAATATTTTGTAACACTAATGACAGAGATAGGATTGATTTCTTTTGTTGAATAAGTGCTCCTTCAAAGAAATAAAAGATGACCGATATCCCAGTGGAAAACTCAGCAAAGGACATGAGAAAACAGTTGGGGGAGGGGGAGTAATCAAATGACTCATTAGCATATGAAAAGATATCTAACCTCTCTCATAATTAAAGAAATGCAAATTGAAATAGCAGTGAGACACTAAGTTTTGCCCAACAGGCTGATAAATAGAAAGATATTTATTATATACAATGTTAGCAAGAACTTGAGTAAATGGTGAGTGTGCAGATCAGGGAAGCCTCTGTGAAGGCAATTTAGTCACTAATATGCAAACTCTAAGACACAAATCCTATGATCTACCAAGAATTTATCCTGCACTTTTCTTTGCAGAAATGCACTAAGATATATGCACAGGGAAGTCCATAGCAGTGTTGCTCACAAAAGAGAAAGACTGGAAACAACCTAATTCACCAAAAGTAATGTTGTTAAATTTTTAAGCAGGTAAGGACTCTATTTTATAGATGACAGTATACACCTATTTGTGGGGGGGGGGGAGGTTAGGTAGATCTGAATTATTTATATGGAAATAGGAAGTGAAAAATGCAAGGTGCACAACAGTGTGCTTCATTTCATCCCTTTTGTATTAAAGGAAAAAAAAAAGGATATGCTTGCGCCTGCATAGAAAATTTATGAAAAATATACAAGAAACCATTAACATTGGTTCTCCCTAGGAAGGGTAATGAGAGATCTGAGGTTGGAGGAAGACTTTGACTTCATTTATGTATTTTCAAAATACTTAAACATTTTTGGGGGGCACCTGGGTGGCGCAATCAGTTAAGTGCCTGCCTTTGGTTAAGTTCCTGCCTTTGGCTACAGTCATGATCTCAGGGTGCTGGGACCCAGCCCTGCACTGGGCTCCCTGCTCAGTGGGAAGTCTGCTTCTCCCTCTCCCTCTGCCCCTTCCCCTTCCCCCTGCTCATTCTCTCTCTCCCTCTCTTTCAAATAAATAAAATCTTTAAAAAAATCTTTAAACTTTTTTTGTATTCACTTTCTTAATAGAAATTTTGTTTTAATAAAACGCCATTCCCTAAAAAATATACATTGAGTATTTTAAGATATACATCGTAGGACCAGTAGGAGATGGCCTGTTAGATCACAGGCACCCCATTCCTCCACCCCAAATGCGAATTTTTGCTGCTTCTTCCCATCTTAACCTATGTATGAATCAGAATGAGAGTGCTCTTACATCATTCAATTCAGACAATGGTGCCTTCAGACCTGCAGACCACAAAGATAATTACATTGTGATGGCATTTTCTCTCTCCTTGGTCTCAGTCCTCAGTACAGACTTTTGGAGAAAGAAAAAATCATGGAAAGCTTTTATCCCTGACTTTGAAATGTGGCATAAAAGCCCTATAACTACCTGGAAAAATGAAGAGTAATGCAGGTAGAAATCTTCAGGTCCAGGAATAACTTGTTCTGTAGACTTGGGGATAACGTGCTTTGCATAACAGCTTCTAATTAGGATATTTTGGGGGGGGGGTTGAGTTTTTTTGGTACCTCTTGACCACCTTCAGCCATTTTGCCCCCCACTCAACCACCACCTCTGGCAACCACCAATCTTCTCTGTATCTATGAGTTTATTTTTTAGATTCTAAACATGAGTAAGATCACACAGTATTTGTCTTTCTTTGTCTAACTTACTTCACTTAGCATAATGCCCTCAAGGTCCATCCAGTGTTGCTGCAAATGGCAGGATTTCTTTTTTTTTTTTTTAAGGTTAATAATATTCCATTATATGTATACACCACATTTTCTTTATTTATCTGTTGATAAACACTTAGGTTGTTTCTACATCTTGGCTATTGTGAATAATGGTGCAATGAACATGGGAGGGGTGTGCAGATATCTTTTAAGACAGTGAGTTTATTTCCTTGGGATAAATAGCCAGAAATGGGATTACTGGATCATGTGGTAGTTCTATTTTTAATTTTCTGATGAGCTTCCATATTGTTTTTAGAATGTATTTAGAATATGGGCAAGACCATACAAAATAAAACAAAACAAAAGTCATCCTTCTCACTTCGGTATTGAAAATCCAAGATTACATGTTAAGACAATGCCTTTTATTTAGCTTACTTATGTTTATGCTAATGTGTATCAATTTGAGAATGCCTTATGCCTCATCGAGATCTTTTATGCAGAAATCAGGTTTACATCCATGGTCAGTGACTAAAATTTCAACACTTGGAAGCACTGGGGTAAAAATGATGATGATGGTGATACAGAGTTATAAATAGAAGGAGAAGAAGTAGAAGTAGTAGAAGTGAAAATAGTAGACATAGCAGAAATAGTAGTAGTAGGTAGAATAGAAATAATGGGAAAAGTTGATGTAAAAGAGGCCAATGTAGTAGTGACAGAGATTCTCTCAATGACCAAACTCTGCTCAGGCTCCCCTGAACTCTTTCCCTACTAGGCCTGACTTTTGGACTCCAATGTTTGTCTCTGCATTGTCCAATATTAACAAGAATTCTGCTAGTTGGTTTAGCCAGAATTTCCCATCCTCTATACCTGATCATCCTTCAGTGTTTAACCATGTTCCTCATCCTCTACCATCCTCCAGGGGATGTCTGATCACCCTGGCCTGTCTTTAGCAAGAATCTTGTTTGATTGGCTTAAGCAGAATCCTCCTTAACCTCAAGGTTTTGTCTTAGTAATTTTCCATCTGTTGACCCCCCCCTTGTTCCTTCGTTATAAATTCCCACTTGCCCATGCTGTATTCAGTATTAAGTCCAATCTCTCTCCCCCATGGCAAGACCCCATTCCTACACCTATCATGATGATCCTTTCCATTACACCGTGAGTGTCATGAAGACAAGGACCTGTGTGTCTTGCTTCTTGCCTATCAACCACCATCTAACATTATTCTCTCTCTCTTTTTCAACCTTCTACCCACTTTCCAAATACCTTTCATGACTTTGCTTTCCTTGAAACAACCGCACATATGGCTATTTAAACTAATTAATTTTTTAAAAAAAACTTAAAATTCAGTTATTTGCACTACTCACATTTCAAGGACTCAAAGCCACATGGGGCTAGTGGCAACTGGTTTGGACTGAATACATCTACAGCATTTCCATCACCACATGAAGTTCTATTGGACAGACTGGACCAGACCATTTCAGTACACTGTAAGTTTTCTGAGATTTGAGTTCTCATTTGAGACTTTGCCAACACTGATCCCAAGATGGACTTGGATGGTTTGCTTCTCCCAATGTTCAGAATCACCCAGCAAGATCCATTTGAACCAAAGGAAGACATTAATGGCATCCCATGAGGACCACCAAGTCTCATTTCTGAACAGACAGTACTTTGAGTGGTTTGGGATGGTAGCACAGTGTAACCTCTATGTGGTTCCTGGAATCCCCAAAGCCCGGCCTCTGCCTCCACAGTCATCTGTCTCTCCATGGATCTTCTCCATGGGAGGGATGTTGCATCCACGTGGGAAAGAAGAAGAAAGGAGGCTGTGTGGTGGTATTATTGCCATGAAGACTCTTGCTATCTCTCCTGATTCCCCAAATGTAGCAGGGACTGAGTGAGCAGTGACAAGTGGCTTCTTTGAAGCCGGTCATCCCCATTTTAATTATTTGATCCATCGGAGTGCAGTGATTTGACAGGTTTAAGTTCAGGATCTTTCTAGGCAGCCGAAGTTCAATTAGGGAACATTAACTGTTCCCCAGTTACATGAGAGACTCTGAAATTCCACTGAAACTCAAATTATATTTGGGTGGAAATCTGCAAGTGTCAGGCTTGAAGATTCATAAGCATAAACAAAAGGGAGAGGAAGATTTGGGAAGAAAAGTGGATGAGGAAGAGAAATGGAGAATACAAGAGAGAATACATTCAGCCAGAAAAAAATGACTCACAAAAGTAGTCCTTAGGGATTTAAAAATCAGATTTACTGCTTCAACAAGCAGTTGTTAAGGAGCAAAAAATGTTCTATGTTAAGTGCTCTGGAGAACATAGAAGAGAGAGCTCCTGTGTTTTCCTCAAACAGATCTGACTTAAAATCCTAGACCTTCTGTGGGACACTATGAAATTATGCAGCCTCACTATGCTTCCAAGTTCAGTGGTGTCTACCTCAAATTACCACTGTGAAGAGTAAATGAGAGAAGGTAATGGATGTGGAGATCCTAGCATGCATCTGGAAAAGAGTAGGGTCCTAACTAAAGATAAGGATGTGAATGGACTTGCCCAGTAAGTACAAAGAGAGAAGAAACAGGGGCCCATGTTCAAGCCCCAAGAAGGTCAACATTCCTTGAAAAGAAAGGTGGGAGAAGAGGAGGCAAAGACTACTGGAACAGCCAGACAGAGCACAGAAAAAACAGCACTCTTGAAGCCAGGGAAAGAGACTGTTTCAAGATGCTCACAAAAGATAAGGAAAAACAAGGACTGAAAATGTCCATTCATAACCAGGTGCGGCCATTAAAAATGAGGTGTGGCTAAAATACCAGAGATCATAGATGTTTATAGCCTATTGCTTCAAGGGAAGAATCAGATTATAAAACATCTATGTATTCATTGATAAACGCTGCTGACTATTTAGTTAGCTCATTCATTCAACAAATATTCACTGAGTGCCTGCTTTCAGGCACTATTCAAAATGCTAGCAATATGGGGGTGAGTGAGACAGGTACTGCACAGTGCTTACATCTTACTATGCATGCATTTATGTGATATTATGTGAATATGTACACATGTTTACATAGCTTTACCTTTGGTTGGAAAGGAGTATAAGTGATGGATAATAAAATTGGACAAATTCATATTTTTGCATATGCACATTGCTTAGATAACAAAATATGGCAAGCTATGTCCCAAATATTATTGATGATTCATCCAAGTGGTGGGACAGTCTCTGAGTGGTTAAGAGCTCAGTTTGGGGATCAGGTAACCTAGGCCAACTTATTTTTGCTACCTACTAGCTGCTTTGCTGAGCAAGCTACTGACCAACTCAGCCTGTTTTCCTTTCTCTAAAATGGGGATAATAATAGTCCCTACCTCACAGTGTTGTGGTGAAGAATAAAATGATATAATGCAAGTATATGCATAACTCGGTGTCTGGTGCATAGCAAATGCTCAATTACTCTCTGCCATTATTTTAAATAATTGTTTAGCTTGCCTGGATATTATAATTTTTTCTATAATATGGGTGTATTCCTTTTGTAGCTAGGAAACATAATAGAATGTATTTAAAACAATGACTGTAACTCTTCAACAAATGGTGTTGGGAAAATTGGACAGCCACATGCAGAAGAATGAAACTGGACCATTTCCTTACACCACACACAAAAACAGACTCCAAATGGTTGAAAGACCTAAACGTGAGACAGGAGTCCATCAAAATCCTAAAGAAGAACACAGGCAGCAACCTCTTCGACCTCAGCCACAGCAACTTCTTCCTAGAAACATCGCCAAAGGCAAGGGAAGCAAGAGCAAAAATGAACTATTGGGATTTCATCAAGATAAAAAGCTTTTGCACAGCAAAAGAAACAGTCCACAAAACCAAAAGACAACCGACAGAATGGGAGAAAATATTTGCAAATGACATATCAGATAAAGGGCTAGTATCCAAAATCTATAAAGAACTTAGCAAGCTCAACACCCAAAGAACAAATAATCCAATCAAGAAATGGGCAGAAGACATGAACAGACATTTTTCCAAAGAAGACATCCAAACGGCCAACAGACACATGAAAAAGTGCTCAAGATCGCTCGGCATCAGGGAAATCCAAATCAAAACCTCCATGAGATACCACCTCACACCCGTCAGAATGGCTAAAATTAACAAGTCAGGAAAGGACAGATGTTGGCGGGGATGCGGAGAAAGGGAACCCTCCTACGCTGTTGGTGGGAATGCAAGCTGGTGCAACCACTCTGGAAAACAGTATGGAGGTTCCTCAAACAATTGAAAATAGAGCTACCATACGATCCAGCAATTGCACTACTGGGTATTTACCACAAAGATACAAATGTAGGGATCCAAAGGGGTACGTGCACCCCGATGTTTATAGCAGCAATGTCCACAATAGCCAAACTGTGGAAAGAGCCAAGATATCCATCGACAGATGAATGGATAAAGAAGAAGTGGTATATATACACAATGGAATATTATGCAGCCATCAAAAGGAATGAGATCTTGCCATTTGCAACGATGTGGATGGAACTGGAGGGTGTTATGCTGAGTGAAAATAAGTCAATCAGAGAAAGACATGTATCATATGACCTCACTGATATGAGGAATTCTTAATCTCAGGAAACAACCTGAGGGTTGCTGGAGTGGTGGGGGGTGGGAGGGACGGGGTGGCTGGGTGATAGACAGTGGGGAGGGTATGTGCTATGGTGAGCACTGTGAATTATGCAAGACTGTTGAATCACAGATCTGTACCTCTGAAACAAATAATGCAACATATGTTAAGAAAAAAAAAGAAGAAGATAGCAGGAGGGGAAGAATGAAGGGGAGTAAATCGGAGGGGAAGACAAACCATGAGAGACAATGGACTCTGAAAAACAAACTGAGGGTTCTAGAGGGGAGGGGGTGGGGGGATGAGTTGGCCTGGTGATGGGTATTGAGGAGGGCATGTTCTGCGTGGAGCACTGGGTGTTATGCACAAACAATGAATCATGGAACACTACATCAAAAACTAATGATGTAATGTATGGTGATTAACATAACAATAAAAAATTTAAAGTAAAACAATGACTGTAAGTGGAGGACAAGTAGGGACCAGTTGGCTGGAGATTAAATGCCCGAAGAGGAAAAAGTAAGGTCATACTGTATCACAATCTGATTGTGTCAAATATTAGTACTTTGTAAATTCTGCTGTTGAAGACAAATCACAGAAGGATCATATTACCAAGGACAGGAAGTGAGATAGACCAATTTCATGAAAAGCCCATTTCTGGAAATGCTGTGGTGACAAATATCCATGGAAGAAATGAGGATCACAAAACTTTCATGAGAGCCCAAAAAAGACAAGTTGCTTCCCCCACATCAACAGTGAATCTGTAACTCAAGCCTCTGGTTCCCATATGCCAGGACCCTTTCTATTAGACCTCGCTGCTAGGGCATCACTACTTTCAAATATATTCTCTGCTTCATTGGTTCCCTGCCTCTCATCCTAAGAAGACCTGTATTTGCTCAATTTTTGAAAGGTTACATCTCAACTTTCTATATTTAAACGTCAATAAAAGGTGGGGGGGGAGTCAATTAAAAAATCTGTCAATAGAAGAATCTGATAACTATGTGCTTGAAACTATGTCTTTTCAGTTTTTCCAACAAATGAAACACCATACTAATGAAAAGTCTGAGCAGGTGAGTCAGGTGGCCCCAAGTATACTTGCATAAGAGGTTCCTGAGTTATAATTTATTCAAATAGCCCTGGGAGGGTGGTTGTGTCAATTTCCCTCCTATTGCAGAAATTTTTTCTAAGACATCTCTGAAGGCTAGTAATTGAGCTGCTCATTGAGCTACTATTTATTTAGCAACTATCCTTACTAGACACTGAGTTGTGATCTATTCTCCAGACAGCATGCGGAGTGATCCTTGTGAAACCTGAATCAGGTCTCACTCCCCTCCGATAGCTTCCCATCACGGTTGGGATACAATCCACATTCATTCCCTAGCTTACAAAGAAGGGCACCATGGATGCCTCTCTGACCACATCTTCCACTCTCCCTTATCTATGACCCTCCAACCTCTGCACCAGGACACTCCACCATCTCCTTTCACCCTCCCTCATCGATGACATTCCACTTCATTTTTAATGGTCAAGGGGAAGACCCTTGAAAGTCTTCCAGGCCTTTAAATATGCCAGTTTATTTCCTGCTGGGGTCTCTATACTCGTTATTCCTTCTGCCTCGAATGCTTCCCACCCAGGTCAGTGCATGGGCGGCTCACCCCTGTCATTCCCATCTCAGTTCAACTGCCCCCTCCTCTAAAGGGCCCTTCCTTGATACCTGATCTAAAATAAGACCTTCCCTGGTCACCCTCTACCCCACCTCTCCTGTTCTTTTACTTCATAGTTCTAATCACTACCAGGAGTTACCTTGTATTTCAAGTCGTGTTCCCCAGAAGCAGAGCCTAGGGACTTTTGTGCAACTGACTGGCTCACTAAGGGAGTGTTATCGGGAGAAACTTGTAAGAGGTTGTGCAGGAAGTAGGATAGGACATGAAAAGCCTGAGCAGAAATGTAGTTCAGGTGACATGTAGTAGCCTCAGCCCAATGGGAGCTCTGGAGCAGGAACGGCACCATGAAATTCATCCTACCTTGAGGCAAAGGAGCTGGTCTTCTGTATCCCACTTCAGTCTGTCTGTGAGTGAGGATGGCTCTAGTGTGGGGCATGTTAAGTTTTGAGACAATCTCAGTTTTCTGATGGCAAGCCTTTACACAAGGTTGTAGATGTGAGCTGTTAGGCTGGCAACAGCTGAAGGATGGATACACCAACCGAGAGGCTCGGAGCAGCATACCAACACCATCTACAACACTTTGCTCATCTATTATTTTAATTCACTCAGGTCTGTGCCCTGCTAGACTTTAGGCTCCATGAGGGCAAAATATCACCGGTTCTATTTACTGTGTTACTCTTTAAGACATAATAGGCACTCAATAAATATTGGTTGAATGTTCAAAGAATTAATGAGTTAAGACACTTTACTTGCTCTACCTAGCTAATCCTTACAATCACCCTGGGAGGCAGGACCTTCAAGTCTGAGTTCTTTCCAGGCTCGGATCCAAGCTTGTCCATTTGAGAGCCAATTAACTGGATAGCCTGGATATAAATAAACCATGCGGACAAACTTCTCAACAGCCTTTACCTAGAGCCTTTTTCCTTATTCTCCACTACCTCCCTCCATACACATATGTAGGCTTTCCTTTGATTTTCAAAGTATTTGTTCCCCAAACCCCAGACCTTGAGCCTAAATAATCACACAGAATCAGCACAGAATCCCTGCACTATTTTCCTTGATGCCTTGTTTTGTTCCCACACAAGTCAAGAATATTTTGAAAATAAACACTGGTTGTCATTAGTACAACGGATGAGGATTATATGTACAGATGCTAACTGTATGAGTTAGCACACATTAAAGTTATAGAATGTTTTAGTCTTTAAAACCAAATGGAATGAATTATCAGGCCAACAGGAATATTCCAGCCTGCTTCATCCCCATTCATTACTTAGGGTTTTGTCAGGTATGTGAGGACAGAATGCCTTAAGATCACACTCCTCTAAGAATGATTTGTGCACTTGCAGCATCAGCACCATCTGAGAGTTGATTGGAATGCAGAATCCCAGGCCTGCTGAATTGAACCTGCATTTTACCCAAATCCCCAGGTGATTCAGGTGCACATCAAAGTTAAGGAGGTGTTGCCTTCCCACAACTGAACCCCGCCTTTCCTACCATCCCTCCTTTGGTGATGCTAATTATTTTAGAACACCCCCAATTAATTCCCCAGATTCCTCTTGCCCTGAGTCCCAGAAGACCCATAACAGGGACCTAGATCCTCCCTTGGTCTGTAAAAGTAAAAGAAAAAGCTTGGGATCTTACAAGTGAGATATTTGTCCTGAATCCAGAGTTTCAGAAGGGGATAGTGTAAAGAATACATGGTTCTGGAAAGATGAACATTAACAAATGTCACCACCTCTCCTACTCCCTTTCCTTGAACTTCAGAGAGGGAAACTTCCCCATGAGCATGTGGACTGATTCTGTCTTTGTCTTTTTTTTTTTTCAAAAAAATTTTTTATTATTATGTTAATCACCATACATCACATCATCAGTTTTTGATGTAGCATTCCATGATTCAGTGTTTGCAAAAAACACCCAATGCTCCATGCAGAACGTGCCCTCTTTAACACTCATCACCAGGCTAACCCATCCCCCCACCACCCTCCCCTCTAGAACCCTCAGTTTGTTTTTCAGAGTCCATCGTCTCTCATGGTTCATCTCCCCTTCTGATTTCCCCCCCTTCATTCTTCCCCTCCTATCTTCTTTTTTTTTTTTAACATATAACATATCATTTGTTTCAGAGGTACAGATCTGTGATTCGACAGTCTTGCACCATTCATAGCACTCACCATAGCACATACCCTCCCCAATGTCTATCACCCAGCCACCCCATCCCTCCCACCCCCCACCACTCCAGCAACACTCAGTTTGTTTCCTGAGATTCAGAATTCCTCATATCAGTGAGGTCATATGATACATGTCTTTCTCTGATTGACTTATTTCGCTCAACATAACACCCTCCAGTTCCACCCACGTCGTTGCAAATGGCAAGATTCTGTTCCTTTTGATGGCTGCATAATATTCCATTGTATATATATATACCACATCTTCTTTATCCATTCGTCTGTCGATGGACATCTTGGCTCTTTCCACAGTTTGGCTATTGTGGACATTGCTGCTATAAACATCGGGGTGCACGTACCCCTTCGGATCCCTACATTTGTATCTTTGTGGTAAATACCCAGTAGGGCATCCAGTAACCCAGAGGCCCTTCAGGGGCCCGCTGGTCAGGGGCAGAGAGTAAGCTTCTATGATCAGAAAGAAAAGAGATGAATGGGTGTCACTGAGTGATGGAAGAAGTGTCATCCAAATCAATCACTGATGTCAGTACTTTCGAACCCGGGAAGACCATGTAAATGGCCTGTGCTATGAATTTAAAAGTACCCCATATCAGAGGGATCCTGAATCAGCATCCTGGAGCAGCACCTAGGAATCCAAATTTATAAACAAATTCCACAGTCATGTTGGGAACCAATAAACTTGGTAATTACCATAAATCAGAAATGTTCAAACTTAATTGGTGATTTTTTAAAAAAAGACATGGAATACTTACTATGCTAATAATAAGTTAATGCTATTTCCAAGGCTAATAAAATGCTAATTCCAAGGCTCTTTTCTTACAGTATAATTCAAGGGACCCAAGGATCTGTAAGCCCTTGAACCAACTATTATTCCTTGTAGCAGAAAAGGCTCTGAGCTTTCCCACCAGCTGGTTTTGTGCTCCTTGCATATGTCATTGAAGGGCTCTGAGGTCTAATTTCTTCATCTGAACATGGGGTATTAAATTATCCATTTCACAAGGCTGATGTAAAACGTTAGTGAGTTTAGCTATGGGGACACGGTTAGTAATTCTATCAAGTGCTGTACATGGGGATAAGGAATTTCAATTTTCAACTGGCTCATTGAAATATTTCTTTATTGTATCTTGGAACAATTACCTAATTTGCAGTGTCCAGTGTAGAATGGAAATGTGGAGCTCCTTATTAAAAAAAAATTATTAAGAATTTGAAGTTGGTTACAGCAGAGCATTGGCGCCCTTCTGAGCATGGGGCCTTGTGCACAAGTCACATACTAAAGAAGCGGGCCCTACTTATATCCACAGGCTCTGGAAATCAACCCTGCCAAGTACAGAGGGTTAGAGATGGGAAGGGAAGACAACAACAATAATATGAGCTGAGCATTTGAAAGTACTTAACAAGTTTACAAAGTTCCTCCATATGTAATGGCTCAAACTGACTTTGTTATCAAAATCACCTGGGAAGCTTGTTAGGAATCCCTATTCTTGGGCTACTCTCCCGACAATGTCCAACTAATAGTCCTGGGAAGAGGGCCAAGAATCTGTATTTTTAACAAGCTTCTTTGAAACACATCTTTATGGACAGGAAAGTTCTGGAACACTTTTAGTAACCTATTAGATTCTCAAACGAGCTATTCTCCCTCCCACTGTGAACTGAGGTAGACATTATTAGCTCCATTTTGTGAATGAGGAAGCTGGGATTCAGAGAAGTTTGGTCAAAGCTAGAAAGGGCCAAAGCTAGGATTGAAGCCGTCTTCAAAGAGAAGGCTCTCATAGCTCCATTACACCACGATGTGTGGACGCCCATGTGTGACAGAGAAAGAGAATATGAAAGAGTAAAATCTCCCACATCTCCCCTAGATTTGAACATAGAATTGTGTGTACATGTTGCTTTGGGGGAGATGGGGGCGCAGCTGTTTGATTGAAGCCAAGAGAAGGCCGGACGTTTCTCTGAAGCCAGCATAACCATCAGAAAAGACTTCCTGGGTGGTCTCTAGTCAAGGCTATTTTTAAATTCTTGCTTATTTATGTCAAGCAATTCTTGCTTATTTTGTTCATTCAGTCATTATCCCTTCCCTTTGCCGTGTTTTTGAGTCTTCATTATTTTTTCAGGTGGTCCATTCTCCACACGGGAGCCCGAGCCATCCTGGGAGGAGAGGGGTCATACCGTTTAGTGCCTCTCCTCAAAAGTCCCCAGGGCCTCCCCATTTCACTCAGGGTAGAAGTCTAGACCCATCCAATAACCTACAAGGACTTAGTGCAACCTTCCTCCAGCTCCTGTCTCCTCCCCCGAGACTGTCCACTCTGTCCCAGCCACACCAATGCACCAGGCCCGCTCCTTCAAGTCTTTATTCAAAACGATGTCTTCTTAGTGAGGCCTTCTTTGATCACCCTATTAGGCATTGCAGCCCATACCCCTGGCTCTCCCAGTCTCCCTTACTCACAACCATTCATTTTCTTCTATCACTATCTTCTAACATACTAAATAATTCCAACCCATGTGTAATGTGTGTCTGTCACCTAGCCACTAGAAGGTAAGCTCTGTGAGGACAAGGACTCTGTCTCTGCTCACCACAGTATTGGCAATAGCCTGCACAGTGCCTGGCACAGAGCAGAATCTCCATGAATAGTTGTTGGATGATGGGTGTGTTCATTCAACAAACCGTGTGTCCCGCCGTAAGCTAGACACTCACCACGCAACAATGAATGAGACCGCCCACCGCCCTTGGGAAACACACAGTCTGCTATTTAAGAAAGGACTCAAACACAAAGAAGTCAAACTGAGTGGTGGGAGTCCATGTGAGAGGAGCATAGGCAAGGTACACACTTGCAGGGGTGCCCAGGGAGGAGCAGAACTCAGCCCCGGAGCCAGTGGGAGCTTTAAACAGCAGCTGAGGATTGAGTTGGGCTTGAGGATGATTGACATATTGACAGAGGGGTCTCCCTCTCTGACAGAGGGATCAGCAAGCACAAAACATGCAAAATTCAAATTGTTCTCAGGAGGACTGCAAGCAATGGGACAAAGCATGCAAGGCAGGGTGTGTGTGTGTGTGTGTGTGTGTGTGTGTGTGTGTGTGAAAAATGAGTACAGCTGTAAGGCTGTCCTGGAAAAAGACAGATGCCCCGGGGGTCCAGTGGACTGGGGTGTAAGTGCCAGTTCAACCCAGCTCTCTCTGGCTGGCTTCCATACTGCCTTGTTGACAGCTCCCAATGCCCCACACAACTATATCGTCTGGTTCTTCACCCTCAGGCCTTCCCATATTTTACAGGGCAATTTAGCCTCAGACCTATCTTCAGATTCATAAACACAAAAATATCTCTATAGAAATTAAGTGTCAAATATTCTGAGACTTACAGCCTCTAAGCACAAAATAAAATTGAGTAGAAGCTTTAAAGTTTCAGACTCCTTTCCTTTTCTACACCAATCTATCCAACTCAGAGATTCCTTTTACTCTCTCTCTGACATGGAGAGCCACCACATCCCCATCCCACACTGGGTCCGTAGGGTTCCTCATGCCATTTTCATCTAGTGCACCTGGTTATGTCACTGACTCCTCACTGTACCCCTGTGAGGTAGCCATTAGGATTCCATTTCTCAGAAGAGGAAACTGAAGCCCAGGGTCACATCGTACATTAGGGACAGAGCTGGAGGGAAAGTCCAGGTTCAACTGAGTCCACGGATAAAATACTTCTCACCCAACATCAGTGAGAAACAGGACGGGACAATGTGTATCTCGTCATCAAGAGATTAAAGGCTGCTCCTTAAAATTGAAGACTCAAAAACACGGCAAAGAATGGATTCTTCCCCCTGTCCTTCCACTGGGCACATATTAAATATTAATTCCCTTTGTCTTTGCAAACAGAGACGTTGACTAAGACACACATCATAAAAAATGCAAGGTAAAGTCTCATTCTAATTGCAGCTTTTGTATTAGAAATGCATTTGGATGACTTTCCTCCCTGCAGCTGGAGTTGGACATTTGACCTTCTTTGCCCTTGGTCCATGCTGTCCAGAAGAACATGGGTTTCCGTGGAGTAACAAGAGATCAAAGACATATTCCCATCAGGAGCCTGACAATCCCAGCTCCAGGCATCAACAAACACTGTCCTTAAAATGTTTTTAGGAGGCAAGAGAACTTGAGAAGGAGTCCTTTCTGGCTAATGGTTCTCTAGATCTCGTGAGAGGGGCTGGGAGCGAAAGCTGGGGCAGCAGGGGTCAAAGGACCCACCAAGATGAAGGAAGGCCATCAACTGCAGGCTCAAGAAGGGACTTTATGTTTTGTTTTGTTTTCAAGCCTGGTTTTCCCTTGGGTTTTTTTTTTTTTTTTTTTGGAAAGGGTATGTGTTCACAGCAGAAAATTTCAAAAATGTGAGCATGCAAAAAGGAGATAAAAATTAACTGTAATCCAAGAAATGCATGGGAATGATAAACATCCAAGTTACAGCAGTGTTTATCCCTAAGGGCAAGGGGCGGATTATAATGGGAAAGGAGTAACACAAGAGACCATCAATCATATGGGTAATGTTTTATTTCTTTGGCTAAGTATTGGGTACCTGGATATTGGTTATACTTTTTCTTTGGTATCTTTTTAATATGTCTGAAAAAATTCAGAGTACATTTTTGAAAGTCATCTGTTAGGTTCATCATTGAAAATTCAGTGGCTAGAACAGCCCCCTGCTACATAGTAAAGACCTAATAAATATTTCTTGAATGAATGAATGAATGAATGACTTAACCATGTATTGCCTCTGCCTTTTAGTTTCCCCTCATCGAGAAATTAGGGCTGGCAATATCTACTCTTACAATTAACAATGGGAGTTAAACGTACCCGGGATACCACCCAGATGCAGCACTTTGATAAATATTCAACCAGGATTTTCATTTTTCCAACACATGGATTGTTTTTTTAACAGCAATTTAAAAAATAGGATCATGTTCGGGCTCCTGAGTGGCTCAGTCGGGGTTAAGCGTCTGCCTTCGGCTCAGGTCCTGGAACCTCACATCGGCTCCCTGCTCAGTGAGGAGCCTGCTTCTCCCTCTCCTCCCCACTCCTGCTCTCTCTTGCTTTATCTGTCTCTCTCTCTCTTCAAATAAATAAATAAAATCTTTAAAAATGAAAAATAAAAAAATAAATAGGATCATGCAACACATGCTACGTTGTAATCAGGTATAATCACATTTTCGCTTGTCTTTTAAATTCCTTTCTCCATTATTTTAGTGGCTGGATGTTATTATTATTATTCCATCATATGAGTAATCTCCTTTGAGCTTTGAAAGAGTCAACATCCTTAGTTGTTGAGGACGGTCTGATGGTACCATTGGCAGAATTACTCTGGCAGACTCCAGAGTTGGAAGGCGCTGTGCTCAGCAAAGAGGGGTATTAATTATATTCCTCCAAGGTGACCCCAAGAAAATGGGTTAGGGAATATTCTGAGAGGTCTGTGGCCTTATCCTTTTTTACCTTTCTATGGAAGCAGTCTCAGACAGCCCCTCTCTTGGCTTCTGCTTATTTATAGAATAAAATCCAAATTTCCATGTACCCGTCCTGGTCTGGCCACCAGCCTTTTCTCCTGGGCTCACCACCATCCAGCCATGTGGGTCTATCAAACTCAGACTTTGCCAAGCTCTGTCCCGGCCCAGGTTTATCACATCTACCATCCCCCATGCCTGGAGCCCTTCTTCCTCAGCTCCTCCTCATTGTTCAGGTCTAAGCTGAACGTCACTTCTTCCCAAAGGCTGTCCTGGCCCCTCATTGGAAGAAGGTTCCCTCTTATGTCCACACAGTGCCCTGTGTTTTCCCTTCATGACCTTTGCTCTACTGCAAGAATTCAATATTCATCTGCACAACTGTTTGCTGAATGCTTGTCCTCCTTACTGGGAACTCTAAGCTCCAAGAGAACAGGGAAGGACTGCATCTATTTTGCTCATTGTTTAAAGTACAGCATCTAGCAAAATCCCTGCTGCACACAGATGCCTAATAAATCTCTCTCTCTATCTCAAATGAATGAATGAATGAATGCTTTTTTTTTTTTTAAATGAATCACTTAACTGTGTTACTTACCTCTGGGCTTTAGTTTCAGCCTTGTCTATAAAATAGGTCTGGCAATATCGAACTCAAAAATTATTACGAGAGTAATCACACTAGTTTCTGTAAAATGTCTCACTGGGCAGAGTTGACAGGTGAGAAATGGTTCTCACTGGCATGGTTATTTTGCTCCTCAAACACTCCTGGCCTTAGTATATAAAAAGAAGGTACCCACCGCTCTACTTTACTTAAAAGCTCTTTCTTTGCCTCATTCGAAGGCAAGGACAAATGAAAATGCTGGGATATTCATTTTAATATTATCCCTTTGAACCTCAAAATGCATATGGTAGAAAACAGGATGACACATGCAATTTTACCTTTTCTTCTAGCTAACTACTGTTTACAAACGGTCAGTCGGTTGCTCTGGTTTAGGTCGGAAAATCTTTTCAAAGCTCAGGCAGTTAATTACAGCTGCCTCTGGGCCACACTTGGAGATCAATAGCTTGAAACAGACTGGGAAGGAGTAGGTGTCACTCAGGCATGATGGGCTGAATGCTGGTAACCTCAGGAACCAATGTTTCTAGAAGTCAGTGGTCCCACCCATACATCCATTTGTGATGGTTTACAACCGTAGTCAATGCAAAAACATCCTTTACTTCCCAAAGAAAATCTGGCCTCTGATCTAGACCACAGGGGATATGATATAATTCATCTATTCAATCCATAAATACTTATTAACCACTTACTACATGCCAAGCTATTTAAGAGGTGCTAAGCAAGGATATAGCAGTGAACAAGGTAGGTAAGACCTCTGTTCTCCAGGAGCTTATGTATTTGGGGTGGGGGAGGGGGGCGGGGTTGGATAGACTGGGGAAGGACAAAAGACAAAGAAACAAAAGAAGGGAAAAAAACGAAGAAAAAAGATCATACAGAGATGAATGCTTTTTTTTAAATTTTTTTATTGTTATATTAATCACCATACATTACATCATTAGTTCTTGATGTAGTGTTCCATGATTCATTGCTTGTGCATAACACCCAGTGCTCCACGCAGAACGTGCCCTCCTTAATACCCATCACCAGGCTAACCCATCCCCCCACCCCCATCCCCTCTAGAACTCTCAATTTGTTTTTCAGAGTCCATCGTCTCTCATGGTTCGTCTCCCCCTCCGACTTACTCCCCTTCATTCTTCCCCTCCTGCTATCTTCTTCCTTTTCTTTTTTCTTAACATATCTTGCATTATTTGTTTCAGAAGTACATTTCTGTGATTCAACAGTCTTGCACAATTCACAGCACTCACCATAGCACATACCCTCCCCAATGTCTATCACCCAGCCACCCCATCCCTCCCACCCCCCACCACTCATCAACACTCAGTTTGTTTCCTGAGATTCAGAATTCCTCATATCAATGAGGTCATATGATACATGTCTTTCTCTGACTGACTTATTTCACTCAGCATAACACCCTCCAGTTCCATCCACGTCGTTGCAAATGGCAAGATCTCATTCCTTTTGATGGCTGCATAATATTCCATTGTGTATATATACCACATCTTCTTTATCCATTCATCTGTCGAAGGACATCTTGGCTCTTTCCACAGTTTGGCTGTTGTGGACATTGCTGCTATAAACATTGGGGTGCACGTACCCCTTCAGATCCCTACATTTGTATCTTTGTGGAAAATACCCAGTAGTGCAATTGCTGGATCATATGGTAGCTCTATTTTCAACTGTTTGAGGAACCTCCATACTGTTTTCCAGAGTGGCTGATGAATGCTTTTTAAAATAAATTTACAAAAGACCCCATCAAAAAGGAGAACTACAGACCAATATCCTTGATGAACATGGATTTCTCAAAAATTCTCACCAAAATACTAGCCAATAGGATCCAACAGTACATTAAAAGGATTATTCACCATGACCAAGTGGGATTTATCCCTGGGCTGCAAGGCTGGTTCAACATCCGCAAATCAATCAACGTGATACAACACATTAACAAAAGAAAGAACAAGAATCATATGATCCTCTCAATAGATGCAGAAAAAGCATTTGACAAAGTACAACATCCTTTCTTGATCAAAACTCTGCAGAGTATAGGGATAGAGGGTACATACCTCAATATCATAAAAGCCATCTATGAAAAACCTACAGCGAGTATCATTCTCAATGGGGAAAGGCTGAGAGCCTTTCCCCTAAGGTCAGGAACGCGGCAGGGATGTCCACTCTCACCACTGCTATTCAACATAGTATTAGAAGTCCTAGCCACAGCAATCAGACAACAAAAAGAAATCAAAGGCATCCAAATTGGCAAAGAGGAAGTCAAACTCTCACTCTTTGCAGATGATATGATACTGTATGTGGAAAACCCAAAAGACTCCACCCCAAAACTGCTAGAACTCATACAGGAATTCAGTCAAGTAGCAGGATATAAAATCAATGCACAGAAATCAGTGGCATTCCTATACACCAACAACAAGACAGAAGAGAGACAAATCAAGGAGTCGATCCCATTTACAATTGCACCCAAAACCATAAGATACCTAGGAATAAATTTAACCAAAGAGGCAAAGGATCTGTACTCAGAAAACTATAAAATACTCATGAAAGAAATTGAGGAAGACACAAAGAAATGGAAAAACGTTCCATGCTCATGGATTGGGAGAATCAACATTGTGAAGATGTCAATGCTACCTAGAGCAATCTACACATTCAATGCAATCCCCATCAAAATACCATCCACTTTTTTCAAAGAAATGGAACAAATAATCCTAAAATTTGTATGGAACCAGAAGAGACCCCGAATAGCCAGAGGAATACTGAAAAAGAAAAGCAAAGCTGGCGGCATCACAATTCCGGACTTCCAGCTCTATTACAAAGCTGTCATCATCAAGACAGTATGGTACTGGCACAAAAACAGACGCATAGATCAATGGAACAGAATCGAGAGCCCAGAAATGGACCCTCAACTCTATGGTCAACTTATTTTTGACAAAGCAGGAAAGAATGTCCAATGGCAAAAAGACAGTCTCTTCAACGAATGGTGTTGGGAAAATTGGACAGCCACATGCAGAAGAATGAAACTGGACCATTTCCTTACACCTCACACAAAAATAGACTCCAAATGGTTGAAAGACCTAAACGTGAGACAGGAGTCCATCCAAATCCTAAAGGAGAACACAGGTAGCAACCTTTTCGACCTTAGCCGCAGCAACTTCTTCCTAGAAACATCGCCAAAGGCACGGGAAGCCAGGGCAAAAATGAACTATTGGGATTTCATCAAGATAAAAAGCTTTTGCACAGCAAAAGAAACAGTCCACAAAACCAAAAGACAACCGACAGAATGGGAGAAAATATTTGCAAACGACATATCAGATAAAGGGCTAGTATCCAAAATCTATAAAGAACTT
>NW_027397075.1:4838820-4855420 GCF_003265705.2 Callorhinus ursinus | reverse complement strand
CACATGAAAAAGTGCTCAAGATCGCTCGGCATCAGGGAAATCCAAATGAAAACCTCAATGAGATACCACCTCACACCCGTCAGAATGGCTAAAATTAACAAGTCAGGAAACGACAGATGCTGGCAGGGATGTGGAGAAAGGGGAACCCTCCTACACTGTTGGTGGGAATGCAAGCTGGTGCAGCCACTCTGGAAAACAGTATGGAGGTTCCTCAAACAGTTGAAAATAGAGCTACCATACGATCCAGCAATTGCACTACTGGGTATTTTCCACAAAGATACAAATGTAGGGATCCGAAGGGGTACGTGCACCCCGATGTTTATAGCAGCAATGTCCACAATAGCCAAACTCTGGAAAGAGCCAAGATGTCCATCGACAGATGAATGGATAAAGAAGATGTGGTATATATACACAATGGAATATTATGCAGTCATCAAAGGAATGAGATCTTGCCATTTGCAACGACGTGGATGGAACTGGAGGTGTTATGCTGAGTGAAATAAGTCAATCAGAGGAAGACATGTATCATATGACCTCACTGATATGAGGAATTCTTAATCTCAGGAAACAAACTGAGTGTTACTGGAGTGGTGGGGGGTGGGAGGGATGGGGTGGCTGGGTGATAGACATTGGGATAGGGTATGTGCTATGGTGAGTGCTGTGAATTGTGCAAGACTGTTGAATCACAGATCCGTACTTTTTTTAAGTTTTTTTTATTGTTATGTTAATCACCATATATTACATCATTAGTTTTTGATGTAGTGTTCCATGATTCATTGTTTGTTCATAACACCCAGTGCTCCATGCAGAATGTGCCCTCTTTAATACCCATCACCAGGCTAACCCATCCCCTTACCCTCCTCCCCTCTAGAACCCTCAGTTTGTTTTTCAGAGTCCATCATCTCTCATAGTTGTTCATCTCCCCCTCTGACTTACTCCCCTTCATTCTTCCTTTCCTGCTATGTTCTTCTTTTTGTTTTTTCTTAAAATATGTTGCGTTATTTGTTTCAGAAGTACAGATCTGTGATTCAACAGTCTTGCACAATTCACAGCGCTCACCATAGCACATACCCTCCCCAATGTCTATCACCCAGCCACCCCATCCCTCCCACCCCCAACCACTCCAGTCACACTCAGTTTGTTTCCTGAGATTAAGAATTCCTCATATCAGTGAGGTCATATTCAGATCCGTACTTCTGAAACAAATAATGCAACATATGTTAAGAAAAAAGAAAAAGAAGAAGATAGCAGGAGGGGAAGAATGAAGGGGAGTAAGTCCCAGGGGGAGATGAACCATGAGAGACGATGGACTCTGAAAAACAGAGGCTTCTATAGGGGAGGAGGGTGGGGGGATGGGTTAGCCTGGTGATGGGTATTAAGGAGGGCACGTTCTGCGTGGAGCACTGGGTGTTATGCACAAACAATGAATCATGGAACATTACATCAAGAACTAATGATGTAATGTATGGTGATTAACATAACAATAAAAATTTAAAAAAATAAATAATAAAATAAAATAAATTTATATGCACTAAAGTAATAGACAATGAGAGAGTAACTATTTGATACTGCATAAGGAAATGAAGTTTAATCCGAGATCTGAGTGACAGGAAGAAACCAGCTACACAAGAGTCTTTCAGGAAGAGAACAGGTGATGCAAAGGGCCTGGGGTGGTAACGTCAGATTTTGAAAACATAGTTAAGTGAATGGAAGAGGAAACAGAAATAGTCATGGACAGAGACTGACCCTGTGAGCCGTGGTGAACAGCTTCCACTTCATCTAAGGGGCACGAGAAGCCACTGGATGGTTCTAAGCAAGGGAGTAATATAATGTGATTTATGCTTTTTAAAAAATCACTCTGGCTGTTGTGTGAAGAATATATTACAGAGACAAGTGTAGAAATAGCAAAACCGTTCAAGAGACTGTTGCAATAATCTAATTGGGAAGTAATGGTGGCTTGGACAAAGACATACAGACAATCCCGTCTACAATGGGTTTATAGTCATTTAAAGTAAACACCTTTAATACCACAGAGGGGATATTAGTCTTATAAGAGTATAATAATTATTGAAACAAATAATACATTCTATGTTAAAAAAAAAAAAAAGAAGAAGAAGAAGAAGACAAAATCAAATGAAATTGTCAGTTAATTTGAACAGAAAAGTTCAAATGTCCCACCTTTCCTGCTGTTAGAGATGGTGTGTATATAATCTTCTTTCTCTTCCTTCCCCAGATCATCATGTTAAGGTTCATCTGTTTAATAACCTCCCTGCAGATCTGGGGTACTGTCATTAGCCTTCAAAGAACAAGGTGGGAAAGATGAAAGACAGGTGTTTCTCCTTTCAGGTATATGGACGCAAGGGGTCTGGGATCAGGATGTCAAGGCAAGAGTTTATTTGAACGAATACAACCACCAAACAAGTCTGAATTAGAAACCTCTCCTTCTGCCCCATATGATAATGGGCAGGAACATCTTGGGTCATGGAATGAAGGCTGCAAAGGAATTTACCCAGTGTCTCCTGATGATGTTCACCTGGGAGGTTAAGGAAATGTGTCGGGAAGAGAACTGGTAGGAGAGAGTTATTTATAAAAGCCTCCCACGCCCAGTCCAATCATAGCTCCTAAGATTTTGCCAGCCAGTTGGTCTCTTTTACTCTCATATAACTCCAGGGCCCTGGGCCCATAGCAACTGAATGAGATGGGGGCAGGGAAGGGATCTTGGCCACCTTAATCCAGTATCCAATATGGTGGGTAAAAAGTCTAAAATATATTAAAGATCAGTAATCAACAGTTGGATGAGAGGAACCGAGATACATGCATATGGAGAAAGAGCAGGTGAAGACGTGCTCCAAAAGGACTGCCCTATCTCTCAAACACCTGTGTATGGAAGAGCCCTCTTGCATGTTTTTTTGATGCCTCCATTGAGAATGTTGTTCTATTTGCCACTAACTAGGCCAAAAAACTCTAAACTATCAGAATCAGAGAGAAAGAGACAGAGACAGACAGACACAGACAGTGGGGCTAAACAGATGCCGTCCCTCTTATCTCTAACCATATGATGAGGCCAATAAAATATATCACAATACCAGGGGTCTCGTGTCCCAGTTCATACAAAGAAGCAGCTCGTGAATTTGCCCCATAGGGTAGTCATTATAAATCAATATTAAGGTATGACTTGGGATCAATTAGATGTAACCCCTTCAAATAGTCTCACTTCCCAACCTTAAAGCAAAGTTCCTTTGTGAGAGCTAGCCTCAAATTTACACACACACACACACACACACACACACACACACACACACACACACTTTCATCTCAAGATACGTACTCTCAGATAAGGTCCTCAAATATTAATACAAGTTTTCAACTTTAAAGAACCTTTAATTTTAAAAGAAACTACAGTGAGATTATATGATACATGGCTGCATAATATTCCATTGTATATCTACACCACATCTTTATCCATTCATCTCTTGATGTACATCTCGGCTCTTTCCATAGTTTGGCTATTGTGGACATTGCTGTTATAAACATCGGGGTGCACATACCCTTTTGGATCCCTACATTTGTATCCTGGGTAAATACCCAGTAGTGCAATTGCTAGAATTCTTAATCTCAGGAAACAAACTGAGGGTTGCTGGAGTGGTGGGAGGTGGGAGGGATGGGGTGGCTGGGTAATAGACATTGGGGAGGGTATGTGCTATAGTGAGCACTGTGAATTGTGTAAGACTGATAAATCACAGACCTGTACCCCTGAAACAAATAATACATTCTATGTTAAAAAAAAAGAAGAAGAAGAAGATAGCAGGAAGGGAAAAATGAAGGGGGGGGGATCGGAGGGGGAGATGAACCATGAGAGAGGATGGACTCTGAGAAACAAACTAAGGGTTCTAGAGGGGTGGGGGATGGGGGGGATGGGTTAGCCTGGTGATGAGTATTAAAGAGGGCACGTTCTGCGTGGAGCACTGGGTGTTATGCACAAACAATGAATCATGGAACACTACAGCAAAAACTAATGATGTAATGTATAATGATTAACATAACATAATAAAATAAAGTTAAAAAAAAAAGAAACTACAAAGTCTGGATGCCCGCAAACTGTGATCTCTCCCCAAACGTGCATGACGCCCCTGCAGGAGACCCTCCTTTCCAAGAACAGAAGGTCAAACATGGCTGCCTCCTCTGTCCACTGCGACTATCACTCCCTCTCTCCGCGAGGCAGCAGCCCCTGGCCCCCTACCCAAGGACAAATCAAAGGGAAATTCGAGTTCCCAGCACTTTGGGCAGATCCTTCTTGTTTGCAACTCTACAGAAAAAAAATTACTCTGTGTTCCCAGGGGGAGGATGTTTATATCTAAAGCCTGACTCTAAGTCCAAGAGGCCGTGAGAAAGAGCAGAAGCACAGATCTTTGCGAGGTGACTGGCTTCAATGCCATACACCTGACCATAGCATGTTCTGGGGGTGGAAGGGAGAGGTGGCTCAGAGGGGAGAGTCAGATGCCAATTCAACACCAAATTCCATACCGATATATTTGAACATGGGCTGTTAACAAAGAGTACCTGATTTGAAATTAATCTTGCCAATCACACAAACTGATAGAAAATACGCATTGAGAAGCATACATGGGTTCTTTATTGATTGAGATTTTCTTATTCATTTGTTTGTCTATTTTTTCTCCCCTCCCACCCACTTAACATGTCAGCTCCAAGAGAATGCTGCCTTGTGTACCTCCTTTGCCGTAATGGCTACAGTGCCAGGCACACAGAGGGTATGTAGTAAATTGCGGTTCAATAAATAGATACAGAGAAAAGACTAGGAGGAATGAATAGAATTAATAGAAATTACTTGGGGAAGAAAGACTGTGGGGTGGTTACAATTTATTCTTTATATTTTCTATCTTTCCCAAGTTTTCTAAAAAATATTTTTCTAAAAAAATTAAATAAAAATATATTTCTAATCAGAGTAAAATGGAAAGAATATGGCTTGGGGAAAACCCAAATTACCACCAACATGGCCATTAGCTAAGAAGTAACAGGCAAATTCAAACCTATTAATAATGCACATACTTGAACCAATGTTATATCAATAGTAGCGGGGATATACATCCCTGTTTATTCGTTCATGCATTCATTCAACAAGCATTTACTGTGGGCCAAGCATCAGTCCTTGGCCCAGACAGTAGAGAAACACAGCACATAGCGATCACGTTCAAATTCAGAAAAGGTAAAATCATCACATTTTACCCCACATTTACATCTCATACAGATGTAAAGTGAAAATGTGTTTGCTTATTTAAGTCACTAATGAGTGAACTGGTAGTATGTTTCTATCAGTTCAAAAGAAAATGGAGAGATTAGACTCACAGATAGGTCAGAAATATTGAAATAAATATGTAAAATGGAAGCAAAACTGGCCTCTTGCACAGCTTGGGAGCCTCCGGTGTACTGATGGATGTGAGCCTGCATCATACAGAATTTCTGCATGTCTGCAGGCACGAATTATTTTGCATTGCTATCAATTATCTACACTTTACAGAGTAGACTATGCAAGGTTAGCATTGGATAACCCGGAGAAACATGCTCTAGACAATGGATAATTTTCCATGGAAGCACAAAGGTGATTAAGATATAGTCACTGACTTCTCATGTAGTATCTGGGAAGAACGACATAAATAAAGGACTAGCTTTGCTCTGGACAAGAGGAAAACAAATCTTTATGTTGCTTCTCTTCTGTTGACAGGGACCCTGTGAAAGAAACTCCTGTACAAGAATGGAATATTATCCAAAGAAATGAAAAAAAAAAGCTATAATTTGGTTTCAAAGCACATTTTAAACTTTTCTGCATTAACAATTTTATTACAAATACAACAGTAAACCAATACATGCTCATTGTAAAACTAAAATGCAAACCATAAAAAAATATAGGAAAATAGAAATCAGTGCCCGTGACTGCTTCCCTTGTACCAACTGCTTCTTCTTAACTCATTGGAGATGCTGCAAAAAACAAACAAACAAACCAATGTCCATAAATCCATAGATGAGTTGTAATGCTGAAGGAAGAGGGTCCTTCATTCAATGGGGTCATCTTAATGAAATTTTTGTATTTTTAAAGTAGGATTAGTTTGGGGAAGGGGGGAGAGAAGAACTCAAATGATCTGCATTGGAAAAAAGTCACAAGAATGTTAAGGGTTTAAGGCCAGCAAAGGAATAGGGTTGGGGGTATTCAGGGAGGCCAGGGGAGGAAGGTGTAGAAAGTGAAATCCTCAGCTAAGATATAACCAGTGAGACATGCCCGGTGCCAGGAAAGCTTTGATGAATTCTTGGGATCGTGACATCTAATATTTCATCTCAAGTTATTGTCCATTCTGTCCCATGATGTAATCTCCCGCTATGAGCAAAACCTTTTCCGTTAAGTAAATATCTGCTAGACAGGACAACCTGTGTCAGTGGCACTTTGGAGATCTTTGAAGACTGTGTCAGTGTGGGTTGGGCTCGGGGTGGGGGGGGCAATGGAAGAAGAGAGCAGTTGCAGGAGGTGAGGAATTTAACAGTCAGAGACTCAAGCAAGAGATGACCAGGAGACGGTAAGCCCCCAACTCCAGGTCCTGCTAAGAACACCTGGAGATACAGGACAAACATACTAGACTTCCTGCCTTCTCCTGGATTGAAATTCTATATATTTGAGCTAAATGTTAAAGGAAAGTGTCATCTCAAGAAGCTGGAGCCACAAATGACAGCATGGAGGGCTTCCCAGAGGAAGTGACATTTGAACTGAGTCTGGGTCTCATCACACAAAAGGGGCTAACTAAGAAAGGAAGATGGAACCACAGGCGCAGAAGCAAGTCATCATAAAAGGGCTGAGGGATGTTTGGGGGAACCAAGAGCTGGCTGGTATTATAGAGCTCAGCCTACATAGAAGGAGTGAGATATGATTTTGAATTGTATGCAGATCTCTGGGGCTAATGTTGGAATTCGTGTTATAAGATACACCTGGTACAAAGAAGGAAAGCATCATGGTATAGTCCTGGTGATTGGACAAGGACTTGGAGACACATAATCTAACATTCACTCTGTCACTAACTCAAGCCATCAGCTTTCCTTCATCAGCTTTCCTTCATTTGTCCTTCCAAGGCTGTGCTTATCCCCACAGAGCACTGAACTAACACAAGGTGTTGGGATGAGAGAAGACTTTCTCCTTTTCTGAGCAAGAATGGAGGACAAGTCCACAAAAGGAAGGATATTTTGCTAAAAAAGCTCGGAACACATAAATGGACTGAGTTTAATACCCAGTGTTGGAAGAGAATCAATAAGCAAAGAATCCCTTCCAAGAGGTACTGTCTGGCGTGTAAACAAGACACGATTTTAGCAAAGTTGGCCCAGTGTCTTTTTTTCTTGCCTTTTGCTGGCATTAATGGCCCGGAACAGATAGCTCTGCACCTCTAACTCCATTCTTTCCCCCTTTTTTAGTTGTGTTTGTTGCTGTTGCTGTGTCTACCGTTTGGAGGCGTGAGTTCAGCAGTCTTACAGAAGGCCAAGTGGACAGATATACCACTCTGATGAACAGGAACTTTTATAATCTTTCTCTGCCTTAGTGTGCAATGCTCAGGGTCCAAGAGCCAGGAAGGCACACAGTGCAGCCCCCAGGATTCATTCATCTGCCTTGAAAGGACCCAAGGCCTCAGATGAGGTCCTTCAGATGATCTTGAGATACTGAAGTCCTACTTCCTCGGCAGGGACATCAAAGTCCTCACCAAGTGGGTTTTGGCAGTATGTCAAGTGGTTCTCTGGACATAGAGGTGGGAGTTAGACTTAGTAGCAATTCCTTGGGTTTACCTGGCACTGAATCTCAAATGCTCCTGTAGGTAAGTCTTGATCGGTAGGGACCAGTGTCTATTATAGCATTGTCACCATTAAATGCTAATTGAGCAACTAGGATGAGCTGAGTGTGAAGAGATGCCCAATAGCAAAAACATGAGTGCTCCCCTAAAGGAGCACAGAGGATCCAAAACACATCCACGGAGGATAAATAGCAGCACACAACAAGTCCTTCTGAGTGATGTGGGTAGTGCTGCAAACAAAGGTGGTGATTATTAGTCTGACAAGTTCAGGTCATAGCCTGTACCATTTTGTTTGTGTAATACATCCCCAGAATTTGGCATAGAACATGTACATAGTCAGGAGTTCAAAAACATTTGTTAAACAGGCAAATAAGTCTGGGGTGGTGAACAAGGAGGGTTTGAAGGAGGCAGTGGCATAAAATTTGTCACAGACAAAATGTACAGATGAGTGATTAAGAGCATGGAGGCTGCCTAGATTTGAATCCTGGCCACACCACTTACAGCCAGGGGATTTCAGGCAAATTATTGAATCTTGCTGGGTCTTAGTTGTTTTAGCTGTAAAAGGGGGACAATTCCAATACCTACATCATAGAGTGGTTGGAAATATTAGAAATACATAAAGTATTAGTAAATGACCAGAATATAATAAGCACTATATATGGCTAAGTGATGGTGATGCTCATGACCATGATAGACTGAGGTTCATTCTAAATGAGCCAAAGCACAAGGAGTGTTTAAAGGATGGAAACACCACTTGGGTGGTGGGCATGTGGTAAAGGAGCAGTGAGAAGTATCAGCATAAAACAAGATGAGGACCAGACTCCTCAAATGTCATTTGAATTTGACAGTGTGGGCACCTGATAGTTTTATAGATGGTGCTCATCAAAGGGTGTTTTAGAAAATGAAGAAATAAATTTAATACTGCTTTTCATAACAAAAACATGCAAATATCAACAGAAAAACGGCCTCATAAGCTTTGGTATATTTTGACCAGGGAATATTACACAGCAGTTAAAAAGAATGAAGTCAATCCATATGCAAGACTTTGGGAAAATCTATAAGTCATATCGTTGAGTGAACAAAAGCATGTTGCCCAGCAATAATGAATTACAATACTATCAACACATGCACATGTTTCTACATACTTTCTATCGGCCGATATGTTTGCAAATACAAAGAATGATGTTTAGTGGCTCACATATCAAATTGATACACACGAAGATTCTGGAAAGAGGAACACAATTGAGGGGATAAGAAGGTGGTCAAAGAGATCTCACCCACATCCTCCACGTCTTTCAATAAGAAGAGTCCCACATTATTTTTGTAAATAAGAAGTAATACTTTTTAAAGACATTTGTTTGTATGGAGGACAGAATAGAAGCCAACAGCTTAAATGGAAAGCACTGCAGCTGTCTGGGTGTAAGGCAATAGTTAGCGTTGTCAGTGATGGGAATGACAAGGAAAAGTACACAGTAGGAGTCAACAAAACAAAGTAGAGAGACAGAAAAATGGTGACCTAGCTCTCCAAGAGAGAACTTAGAGTTGAGAGACAGACAGACAGAGAGGGAGGGAGGGATGGAAAGAGAGAGAGAGCGCATGAGTTCCATTTTATGCTCACACACAGTGACACCAACACTCTGAGAAGAGTTACCATCCAATACTCTACTCTTGGCATGTGAACCACTTCCTCTAGCATAATAATGACCAAATTAGGTCAATCAGTTTTGTCAATTAATTAATTACTTGGCCCACAGCTGTTTTAACTGCTTTATAAAACAACTGCAAAGAAACCCCCAAGCAGTTGATTTGATACTGAATAGCTAGAGCTTCACTCTTGCTTAATAAGAAATAGCCAGATTGAGACCAGAGGGTCTTATTATTTTATCAGTGCATTGAATCTGAGGCAGTAAATGGTTCATTACTGATCTGGGGAAGTTACTTTTATGCTATAAAAAAGGGGGTAGTTTAAGCCCTAAGCGACTTGGATTTCAGCATTTCTCATCAATACAGAGGCAAAATGTGTCTTTCACTTACAACTGAGCAGAATAGCATTTATAATGTCCTGACCTCTCCGAGACCCACAGATAGTCCCTTCTTTTGAAGTAAATCCATAAAAAGTACATTTATTGAATCAAGTTTAATATTAATCCTGTCGGAGGTTGTCTATTGACAATGCCAAATAGAGTTCCCTTCTGTTTCACTCACGTAAGATGCTAGAGAATCTATCGAAACACAAGTTCTTAATCTTGGGCTAATGAGGTTGGTAGTTCATGGATGGGCTTCAGGGGGTCAAGAACATTCTGGAATATTATGCAAAATTCTCTGGATTTTGTCTTGTTAATCTTTTGGGGAGCAAGAGCTCCTGGTTTAAATAAGTTCTACAAAACTAACTAAATAATACTTAGAAACTGCTATAGTTTGGGAGGTTTTGTTTGTTTGTTTCTTAAAAAATACATCATCCTAGCTAACTGAATCATTCTGTGTGATTCTATATTAAAGTTATTTATAGTTAGTCAACTTCTAAGGGAATTATGACATATGAATTAACAACTTAAAAAAATCATAGTGAGGAGCCCGACATTTCTCAGAAACAATACCTAAGGAAAAAAGTTTACAGAGACACTAAGGAGAAAAACTTGAAGGAGAACAAGGTTTCCTCTGGTTGAGAAAATCCCAGGACACTGTTGGAAGCAGAAAGCACTTGAACTGTCCATTGCAGAATAGACAGAAATTGGTAGGCAACGATGGAAGAGCAAGTTCTAACTGAAGGTAAGTGTTGAGCAAAGTCATGGACATAGGAAAAGACAAGGTATCTTCTATAGCTGGAACTTTCTGGGCAAGAGTAGGAGATAAGACAAGGATGTAACCTTAGATCTGATCAAGAAGGCTGGGCCCTATTCGATAGGAAGCTATGAAATGGGAAGCTATTTAATGTTTCTGATCAAAGGGATAACATGAAAAAGTAGGTCCATCTAGAGTGGAGGTGGAAGAAGTCTAAAGGAGGGAAGTCCATTATTTGTAGAATAACCAGGGTGGAGAGGATTAAACACACAGAATAACAGAACAAGTGAAGGACCACCCAGGGTGAAGGAGCTTGTAGTTGCCAAGGGCAACTGCTCTGAGGTCAAAACTTCTGTCCAAAATCATCGCCTTTTTCAAGTGTTTAATTGGCATGTCATACAAAGACACCAACCCTTAGCACCTGCTCTACTAAGTTCAGGATGATGCATCCCCAGTAATCCTTCCTCCGGTAAACTGGCCTTAGTAGGAGGGAAACGTACTGAGCCCATAAAGATGCTGTCTCAGCAAATGCCAGAGAACAAGAATAAATTCCCTCCTGAACTCTCTAGCCCCTCGTTATAATCTTAACTCCCCACCTCCCTCACCAACATGGGACACAATGAAAGTTACCGTTGGAGGTGTCAACTCTACCTTTCCTGGCTTGGAGAAGTGTCGTCCTGTCTGTCTTCACCACACACTCCCTTCTGGTTATCAACTGAAGGGTTAATTACATTACATACTGGGGCTAATCAACAAATACATGGCCAGAGGGCCAGAGGCCATTTCAATAGAAAACGTACACCTTCTCTAGAAACCATGACACAGAAGCATTGGAAGAAACTCTCAGGTTTCTCCATCACAGAGCCAACAGAACACAGGCTTCTGAGGTCATTATCTTGTATATAATCAGGACAACTTCAACAGGAAAAAAAGGAACCTTAAGATGGGAATCTGATAGCGTGCAGAGATTTACTCAAACTATAGCAGACATGCACAGTCCTCTATTATTACAAGTGTTCTCTGGTAAGAAATAGTAAATCTCCTCTTGTTTAAGTCACTGCTGGTTGGAACTGTTACTTTGTGCTTTTGGGGAAACCCAAACAAGGAAACTGTCTACCCACAAGGACTGGAAGAGAAGAAATGGGCCGAATATTAAGATCTCAACCTAACTGTATCAATTAACAGCTGAGCAGGAGTTTGGTATTCTTGAGCAGGAACTTCATTTTGGAAGTTTGATGAGCAGTGATTTAGTGAAGTCTTGAGATAAGCTGAGACTTCCACTTAATAATATTTGCTCCTGAAAAGAACATTACTTTTGAACAAGGTGTTTCATTCAGAGTCCATGTGTCATTTCTAAAATTATCTTGTTCCTTTGTAGTGATTTCATTGTTTGAAGGTTCTTTGTTCACAGCTTCATTTTGTTTGATAATTATGCCAGGTATAAAAGTCCTCATTACTTAAGAATCATGGTGAGTAAAATAGGTAAGTATGATAAATCATATATATGGATGGATGGATGGATGGATAGATAGATTGGGTCTTTTCACCAAGGTCACAAATAAGATTAAAAAAAAAAAAAACTCTGAGGTAGCCAGAATAACCCCCCTCCAAAGATTTCCATGCCCTAATCCCTAGAACCTGTGAATATGATAAAGGTAACACCTGGCAAAAGGGAATTTGCAGATATGATTAAATTAAGGATATAGTGATAGGGAGATTCTCCTGGATGACCTGCTGAGTACAGTGTAACCACAGTGGTCCTTTTAAGATCAAGGCAGGAGATCAGTCAGAGGAGATGTGATAATGGAATCGGAAGTGGAGATGGGCGCCTGGGTGGCTCAGTCGTTAAGCGTCTGCCTTCAGCTCAGGTCATCATCCCGGGGTCCTGGGATCGAGTCCCACATCGGGCTCCTTGCTCAGTGGGGAGGCTTCTTCTCCCTCTGCCCCTCCCCCTGCTTGTGCGTGCTCTCTCTTTCTCTCTCTCTCTCTGACAAATAAATAAATAAAATCTTAAAAAAAAAAAGAAAGAAAAGGAAATGGAGCTGAAGGAAGAAGGGGCCATGAGCCAAGGACAGTAAGTGGCCTCCAGAAGCTGGAAAACACAAGGAAACAGATACTCTTCTACAACCTCCAAGAGGAGTATAACCCTGGCCATACCTTAATTTTAGGACTTCTGACCTACGGAACTATAATATAACAGATTTGTACTGTTTCAAGTCATTAGTTTGTGGCCCTCTGTTGCAGCTGCAATAGGAAACTAATACAAGACCGCACTTGGAGCCATTTGGGCTCTAAGTTCCTGCCTGAAAGAAACAATAAAGATGTAGGAATGCCCCCCCCCGCCTTCCTGCCACAGGCCCCCAGAGGCACCTGGGGGACCTGAGCTGCAGACAACGAAGACTCATTCTACTGTCCAGAGCAACCCCCGGCAAGCAAGTAAGAACACATTCATGTGACAGCAACACCTGGGAGAACCCTTCAACAGGCTCCACCCCCCTTCTGTTCACATTTTCATCCCATTGTGATCAAACTGGCGCAGAGGGTGAACAACCCCAAAGCAAAGAGGAGAAGGACTTGCACAAGTTGACTGGAGCCTGAGGTTGCATGGAAGGAGGAGCTGACAAGAGGAAGGCACTGCGGGTGAGGGGAATGCTGTCTCAGCCTGAGTCTCCTGAGAGCACTACCAGTGACAAGGGCCAGGGTGCAGGTGGCTTATTTGGGTTGTGGTTGTAGGGAGCTGGAGTGAGGGTGTAGGGAGCTGGAGTGAGGGTCCAGGGAGGAGGAACGGAGGAAAGGGAAAGCAATGCAAGGATGTCCTATTGAGGGTGCTCAGTCTGCAGATGTTAACAGAATGCACTGTTCATGGGTAGTCCCATGGGCATTAACCACAGATGTGCACTCGATCACACACACTCTCTTTCTCTCTCTCCTGGGCCTCAGGTGAATGCCATAAGGTCCTGCAGGCCACCTGAGTTACCACCACAGCATCAGAGAAGCCCTGAGGCAAGAAGCTAATGGTACATCCTGATGGTCCAGGGTGAAGGCTGGCCAGTTGAAGACCATTGACATCTGTTCTCAACTGGTTACCACAGCAGCATTTGGAGTAGGTGATGGGGCTGACAGGGTTTTCAGTGGTCCACAAGAGGGATCCAATCCAATGACAAAATCCAAACATTGTAACGGAAAGAAGGATCCATTTGGAAGACCAAAAAAGAAGGCAAATCAGCCCCTACTGTGTGGCCACTAACATGTGTTATCAATGATGACCGGAGCTCCTGGCCAGCAGTTTCCAAGTTCCCCACGTCCAGCACAAGCCTGCAAGCCGCACAGCAGGCCCTCAGCAAAAGTTTGTCAAATCAAATTGAATTACTTTCCACTACCCTCTTTCCATGTATTAGTTTCCAGCTGCCATAATAAATTACTTCAAAAATAGTGGCTGAAAACCACAGAAACGTATTCTCTCAGAATTCTGGAGGATAGAAGTCTTTGAAATCAAGGTGTATGCAGGGTCATGCTCCCTCTGAAGCTCTGGGGCAGAATCCTTCCTTGCTTCTCCCTAGTTTCTCATGTTTGCTGGCAATCCGTGGTTTGTAGATACATCACTCTAGCTCTCTGCCACCATCTGCACACAGCATTCTCCCTGTCTGTCTATTTGTCTCCATATTTCCTTCTTCTCATAGGGCACCAGGCATTGGATTTAAGGCCCACCCTAATCCAGCAGGACCTCATCTCAATTTCGTTACATCTGCAAAGACCCTCCCCTCAAATAAGATCATATTCACTGATTCTGGGTACCCATGAACTTGAGGGGACACTACTCAACCCAGTGAACATACACAAGTTTATTTTGTATCACTAAGGGAGTCATGATTTTGCCTCTTGGAAAATTATCCTATAATAGTCAAGTCAGCAGGAAGGAACAGATTGAAATGGGGGAGATAAAAGAGAAAGTGTTTGGAGGTGAATATGTTAAATCGGCCTAAAAGTGGGGCTGGAGGTCAGAGGACAAGGAAGGGCTGATGGAGAGAAGTAGGAACCTCAACAGCAAAAGCTTCATTCTATCTAAAGTGCTCATTTTATAGATGGGAAAGTTGAAGCCCAGAGTGAGGTTAACAGAGCAGACAATTGGCAAAGAGCAGGATGCAACCCAGATTTTTCGACTTCCAGCCAGGATCCATATGCTGATTGGAAAGGTTCTCAGTAGTTTCGACATTTGAATGGAATCCGTCAGACTGTTCATTTTCCCTGGATAACTTTCCATGTCCACAAGCTGGTACATATATATATACAAGAAAAAGTTCCACCCACATAGTGGCACAAAACCTAATTATAAAATCTCTTATTAGAAAAGCTGAACCTGAATCAAAATTCAACCACAGATAATTAGCTTACATGCCTCCCTGATTACACCATTGTGCAATCTTTCGGCTGCAGGGAAATGTCTAAACTGTAGACAAATCTATAGCTATTAGTACAATGAAATAGATTTTGAGACAATGATTTCAATACTTGACACAGGTACAGAGGATCTCTGAATTCTTAGAATTCACAAAAGCAGGAGGAACTATGAAAATGGAAAGCATTAGAGCCCCACACTTGATTTTTTTTAATTATGGTCCTGACACTAGGGTCTTGGAAATATTGTAATCAAGCACCATTTTCTTGTCTAACCCTCCAGTGATATTCCAGCTCCTGAGAGTTTATAATCACCAAGTCATAAAATGTAGCCTACTTTCAACTTGCTTTCACTCCATACTCCTGTAGGTATTAGTTACCTAGTGATATTTCTTTATCAGCCAAAGAGACTTGAGAAAATGTAATCATTGTTTTATAAACTTTCTCAAAACTTTAGTGGTCTGGAGAAGTATCTCTTCTATTCTTGCAAGAACTCCAATGTGTACCAGGATTATGTTTTGGCTCTGTGTGGCCATATGCTTTGGAGATACATATACAATAATCTCCATGTTATGTTTCCAACTGTCATTGTTTCCATGACATCATCTCTTATGATTCTCACAACCACTCACTAAGGTATTTAGAGATGAGAAAACTGAAGTTCAGAGAAATTTAACCAACCTGTCCAATCAATGCCTCTCTGTGAAAGTGGCTAAGTTAGAACCTTAACACCAAGCCTCCTCCTCCTTCCCATGCATGCCCCAGGCCAGCATCTGTCATCTTAAATGAGGCCAAAAGCACGCTCTGCAGAAGAGTTATTTTTAAGATATATTGATGAAATGAGCCATTTGGAGTTGTTTGAATAACCAAAAAGATCTACCCAGAATAAAGTCACCATGGCACAGAGTAAGGTTCTGCCTAAAAATTCATGAATAAATTCTATAAAAATGGCAGTCACAATCTATTGACCACTTTCTTTAAAGTGAGTATAAGAAGCCATAAATGTCTAGAACATCAGATCTGAAAAGAACATAATATCATCTAGATCAGGGTTCGGAACTGGAGGTGCTGCTTGGCAACCGTGGGCAGTGCTTCTGGCATCTAGTGGGTGGAGGCCAGGGATGCTGCTCAACACCCTACAACACACAAATCAGAATCCCACAAAAAGAACGATCTGACCCAAAATGTCAAGTGACCAAGTTGAGAAACCCTGATCTAGACCAGAAGTCCACAAGTGCTTTCTGGAAAGGAGCAGATGGTAAATATTTTAGGCTTTGCCATTTACAACAGAAGCAAACATATGCAATATGTCCGTGAGTGGATATGGCTATGTTCCAATATAACTTTACTTATAAAAACAGGCAACTTCCCAGATTTGGTCCACAGGCCATAGTTTTTCCACTCTCATCTAGATTAATGGATTTCTAATTTTCTTTTCTAAGGACCGTGAAGTGTTCCACGCAAAACGAAATTAAGACGTCGAATTCAAGGGGGGGCAGAGCAAGATGGCGGAGGAGTAGGAGACCTAGATTTCGTCTGGTCTCAGGAATTCAGCTGAATAGGGATCAAACCATTCTGAACACCTA
>NW_027397075.1:4815886-4828820 GCF_003265705.2 Callorhinus ursinus | reverse complement strand
AAAAAAAAAAGACGTCGAATTCAAGACATACAACAGATCAAAGGAATGCTTCTTTGGTTGAAGCAAGGATGCATCCAATGTAGTTCTCCAGTGGTAGGCTTGGCGAGACTACTCAGGGCAGTTTGGAACACTCTACTCTTACCCAAATGACCTTTTCAAAATGAGCAAGTCATCTTGTACTCAAAACCCTTCAGTGGTATCCTACTGCTCCTATGACAAAAATCCCTCTCCCCACTGATATGACCTCACAACACAGCAGTGTAGCTCAGGAGCTCTAGACCCTGACTGAGAAGCATCCAGGAGGAAAAAAGTGGTAAAAAAAAAAAAAACAATTGTTGTAGACACTGTCAGCTGCTTCCCAACAGCTATGACTAGTCCCCTTCTTGGTTCCTCAGAGAAGTCTCAAGAATCAAAGGCCATGTTTTGCAGGGGAGGCTCTTCACCAGCCCAGGGGCTAAATCTTTTTCAATTCAAGCTGCCCAAGGCAGTCGCACTTGCCTGTGATTGACAGAGAAGCAAACATATGACACAGCTCTGGTCAATAAGACCAAAGAGACCCTCCTCCCTTCCAACACCAACTACAAGCTTGGGGGTCTTGAAGACCACCCTCAGTTTCAATAATTCACTATAATTTTACTGATCATTTTATGGTTTATTACAGTGAAAGAACACAGATTGAAATCAGCCAAGGGGGCGCGTGGTTGACTCAGTCACTAAGCGTCTGCCTTCGGCTCAGGTCATGGTCCCAGGGTCCTGGGATCGAGCCCCGCATCGGGCTCCCCGCTCTGCAGAAAGCCTGCTTCTCCCTCTCCCACTCCCCCACCCCGCTTGTGTTCCCTCTCTTGCTATCTCTCTCTGTCAAATAAATAAATAAAATCTTTAAAAAAAAAGAAATCAGCCAAGGGAAGAGGTTCAAGAGATACCAAGCATGGAGCTTCCAGTTGGTCCTCCTCCAGTGGAGTCATGCAGGTGGTGCCCACTTCTCCCAGCAATCACGTGTGAGGAGATGCATGGAGTGTTGCCACCCAGGGCTGCTCCCCTGAATCTTGGTATCCAAGAGATTTTACTGGGAGTTCAGTCATGTAGACATGATTGACCAGCCCCATGACCTTAGTCTGCAGCTCCCCCAGAGGTTGAGCCACACAGCAAGGTCCAATGCCTCCCACCAAAAATCACATGGTTACCACAGACTCTCTGGCATAGCCCAAGGACATCAGGTAAACAAAGCCATTCTTACTGGCAGGACATTCCAAGGGCCTCTAAACGTTACCTCCCAGGAGCTGGACCCAAAGGACAAACACCTGGGCAAGTTTAATCCCTTACTGCACAGACTTACAGAGGAGGAGTTGATGGAGTTTTTGTCTCCTGTCTTAAAGAGATACAAGACAGGGATCCTCGTTCTCCTCACATTTGACTGTTTTTGTGTGTAGATGCAAGGCCTGGAACTGCAGCAACCACCCTGTAACCATGAGGCAAGGCTCCTGAGGATAAAAATCACAAGTGGAGGTTGGTGGAGAGAAAAAATGGGAAGCCTACAGTTCTAGCTCATGTCTTGACGAAAACTTTTCTTTACATGAGCTCATATATCTCCTTAATTTGTTTAAGCTCTTTTAAGTCAGATTTTCCTGTTACTTGCAGGTGAAAGCTTCCTACCTCATACACCTGATTATTAGGGTATTATGGTCTGGCTAAGAGCCAGTCAACAGGATGAACCAGAGGGAGTTTCTGAGGCAATGTAGAATACAAAGCACACCTGAATAATAGTCATAGAGTCACCAGTTCATTCCATCAGAGTGTGTATATTTCTGCAATTTACAATACAGGTAAAATGGAAAAGCCCCAAGGTAGGAGTCTGCAGATCTGGGTTTAAAATTTGATTCTATCAGCACTTCACTGTGGGACCTTGAAGGGGTCACTCAACTGCTCTGAGCCTCATTTTCCCAGCTGAAATATAAGCCAAATAAAAATTCACCTAATTCACAGTGCTTTTGGAAATCCTAGGACAACTCTTGCTTGTAGGGGATACACACCAAATTAAAATGGTTTAAGCAAGAGAGAGAGAAAGAAAATTGATTTTGAGGGGGAGGTAGCACAACTTGCACAGGTGGGAGGTGACTCTGGGTGCTGAGAGAACACGTATTGAGGTGCTCAGCCCGGTCCCAGGTGGGGGGGCTCTTTCCCAAGTGAAATGTAGATAATGGGAGTTGGTCAGGTGATAAGAAATGTGAGGAGTGCTCTGGGCTGAAGGAACAACACAGAGGTAAGAAGCCATGTAACGCACACACATGAATGTTTGTGCACGTCTGTGCGTGCATGTGTGCACAAGTGTGTGTTTATGATGGTGTGTGGGTTGCCAGGCAAGTGGCTCAGCGTTACTAATGCATAAGGATCAGGTGGGAGATGGTGCTGGACAGGTGAGCAGGGACTGCCTCTTGGGAGGAAGTTTCCATGCCAAGCTGAGACATATGCATTGACTTTGTAGTTCTCCTCTTTACTATATGAGAAGGGAGAAAAATTCCCCCTCAAGCAGACTTTAAGCCAACCCAGCACATACATGAACAAAAGCTGCTGTCATTCTCCTTTTCTATGCTCTTGGCTCCCACAATTTTCCTTCCCTTGCACTCAGCTTTTCCTTTACCATGCCCCCATTCAGCAGGTAAGTGCCCTTTTTATGTATTTTATTAGATTTTCCTTTCAAGCTACAAAATGCATGCTTGTGGCAACAAGTCAAAATCAGGTTTACAAAGAAAAAGGCAACATTTTCTCCCTCTTTGCTTAATTCCTGCCACCCTTCCAGCAAGGAAGCAAGGCTAAGTTTGGTGTGTGAGTTTCTACACTTGTCCCTGTGTTCATACAACTATATGTCAACATATATACCGTGCTCATAAAATTTTTTTCCTACTTTTTAAAACAATTGGATCACCTTATTCTCATTATAGGATGCAACTTGCTTGTAGAGATGTTGATAGAGAGATGTAATTAATTCCTATAAAAGCTGTATCATATTCCATAGAGCAAGCAAACCTCCCCCATTAATTCGACCATCTATACATCAGTGGATAAAACTGAATTTGCATCTGCCCTTTCTAGCCATTTTCAATAATATTGCAATAAACATGCTAGTACATTTATCTTTATGCACTGGTACATTTATTTCTATGGGATAGATTCCTCAAAATTGGATTCATGGGTGAAGAGGTATTTATATATCTTATTTTAACAGATACCACTGGATTGACTTCCATTATATTTGTTTTGAAGCTTCATACCCATTTCCTAAATGAGGAGCCAACCAGAAGAGACCATTTTTCATCCATTGGATTGACAGGTGCTGGGCAGGGTGAGGGGGCAAGGGATAATGCATCGAGGGTCTTGGGAGAAAGTGAACTACCTATGTGGTGGCACTTCCTTAGGTCTTGGGTACTTAAGAACTGAACAAGGGAATCTAATTTGAAGCAAGTCACCTGGCTATTCAGAAAGGTCACTTCCTATGCATGAGGAGTGACAGAGAAACTGGTCCTGAAACTATTAGGTCAAGGTCATTCCCTGCTCCCTGCCCTTCTCTCATGCTCTGAATAAGGCATCAGCTCTTGTGTCTGCAGAGTTTTGCTGAGGTTTCTCCTCTTCTTAGGCTGCCCTTCTCCCAACCCATATGGCCATGTCAAACCCTCCTCTAGTTCAAGACGAAGTTCAACTTGCCCCTTTTCCATGAAGCCTCCAGATATCTCCATTGTAATCAGTCTCCTCCTCTACCACTTGCTTGAACAACAGGAACAACAACTCCATTGCTTATGATATGCCAGACATTATGCTATGCACTTTATATGCATTATCTTACTCATTCCTCAGTAATCTTATTAGGTAGGTCTTTTTTTTTTTAAGATTTATCTATTTATTTGAGAGAGGGAGAGAGAGAGTGCACCTAAGCTGGTGGGGAGGGGGGTGCAGGGGAAGAGAGAGAGAGAGAAAATCCTCAGACAGACTCCATGCAGAGCGCAGGGCCTAACACGGGGCTCAATCCCAGGACCCCAAGACCATGACCTGAGCTGAAACCAAGAGTTGGTCGTCCAACTGACTGAGGCACCCAGGCAGGTGTCCCTAGGTAGGTCATCTTTTTATCTACACTTTGAATGTAAGAAAACTAAGGATCAGAAAGGTTAAGTCACTAGCCCAAGGGCACGCAGCCAGTAAGTGTTGCAACTGGGCTTTATACTCAAGTCTGTTTGACCTCAAAGCTCAGACTCCCATCATTGCCCAGTGTCACATAATAGAAGAAGAATTTCTCTGAGCAAGCTTCTACTTTAATGGCAAACGGTTGGGTTATTGCTTTGTAAACACTGCCTGCTACAGATGAATTTGTTTTCTATGACTCCCAAGCCGTCTTACCCCCCAATGAATATTATGAATGGAGCAAAGTTGTCAAGCCGTACAGTAAATGGCAATGCAGTGTGATGTTACCAGAATTCAAGCTTTCTGCTGCTAATTTTTTCACTGGGTTGCAAGCTTTAATTTAACTGTCAGACCCAGGGTCTTTTGCCAGCGCTAATGGGGGACTGTGGCAGTGATCGCAATTATTTCCAGACACTGGTACCTCCTTCGTTTACCTTCTGGTCGCAAATACTCAGCAGCTTCAAGCTAATTTCCTTTCTTATTTTCTTCATTAGTTTGCAAACTCCCACTGCCAACAAAAACAACCCATCTGATAAAAACGTCAACATGCAGTGTTCAAAATATGAAAACTGTCAAATAAAAATTGTGTTTTTCCAAGGTAGTCTAAATATGTCACACATGTGGAAACCACTTCCTGAGTGGTTTTTCATAGGTCAACAAGTTGTTGACCTATGAAGACAGATTTCATAGGTCAACAAGTTGTTGGGTTGTTTTCTTAACCCCAAACACAAAGCCCACCGTGACAGGTTCTTCTATATATCATTCTGATGTCTTGAAAATTAGCTTCTCATTGACCCTGGACAAAGGTGACAAAAATGCTGGCCTCAAATGTCCTTGCTTCAAAGGAAGACCACAGGTTTTCTGCTCAGGGCAAAATTAACAGAATTCCCTGAAAAAAGTAGTTGGATTTGGCTTGCTGTTGTTCCTTCATTCTTCCTGCCATGAAACAACTCAGACAGAAGATGGGGCCTATGAACCAACATTTATTATCAGGGGCGTGCTTCTCCCAAAAATCAGAGGCTAAACACCCTGATTCAAATTGCTAGGTAGCAGCTGAAGTTGTGGATGGGGATTAAAGCACCAGAGGTCACTGAGAAGCAGAGAAGAAAGGTGTCTGACCTCAGGTCGGGTTGAGGCAGAAAGAGACAGAGACTGAAACACAAATGGGTGATTTTCAGCAGGACTTCAAGGAAGTCCCAAATGGACCATGTGGCCAAATAAACACTGGCAGGTTCACCGTGCAGAGTTAGAGAAAAGGAGCCTTTTGGAGGGGCCCGCGTGCTCCACCTGGCCCAGCTGGAAGACGGTGGGTGGGCATGTCTTAAGGAGTCACACCCTTCGTGCTGAAGGGAGAGAGGGGCTGCTGTAAGATGAAAGAGGAAGCAGCAGAGTCATGTCTGGGAAAATACTTACGTGTGCACACCTGTGCATGCATACACATGCATGCAGACACACACATGTAGACGCACACAGACACACAAACATGCAGACACACACACACTTGCAGACAAAGATGCACACACACAGACACACGGGCACAAATATACACAGACACACACATGCAGACACACACAGAAATAGACACCCACCCAAACACAGATATGTAGACACACACACACACACACACACACACATAAACACAGACACACCATGTGTATTATTTTTGTTTGTGTATGAGAGAGACGTAGAAAAAGAGAGAGAGAGACAGACAAGACAGAGAAAGATGGACAAACAGATGGCAGAGACAAAGCAGAAAAAGAGGGAAACAGAATGAAAGACAATCGCATATTTGTTATAGCAGGACTTGGATATTATATGGCATGTTTTCTTAAGTTTGCGTATAGCTTAATAGCAAGAAATAAAGGAATCAAGAGGTCACGTGGGATCATTACACAGAAATCTGTTGCATTTCTATATACTAATAACAAAATAGCAGGAAGAGAAATTAAGAAAACGATCTCATTTACAACTGCACCAAAAATAATAAAATACCTGGGAATGAACTTAACCAAGGAGATGAAAGACCTGTACTCTGAAAACAATACAACACTTAATGAAAGAAATCGAAGAGGATACAAAGAAATGGAAATATATTCCATGCTCTTGGATTAGAGGAACGAATATTGTTAATATGTCCATACTATCCAGAGCAGTGTACAAATTTAATGCAATCCCTATCAAAATACCAACAGCATTGTTTACAGAACTAGAACAAAAATCCTAAAATTTGTATGGAACCACAAAAGACCCAGAATAGCTGAACCAAACTTGAAAAAGAAAAATAAAGCCGGAAGTATCACAATTCCAGATTACAAGCTATACTACAAAGCTGTAGTAATCAAAACAGTATGGAACTGGCACAAAAAATAGATAACATAGGTCAGTACAACAGAGCAGAGAGCCCAAAAATAAACTCACAATTATATGGTCAATCTTTGACAAAGGAGGCAAGAATACGCAGTGGGGAAAAAGTCTCTTCAACAAACGGTGCTGGGAAAACTGGACAACAACATGCAAAAGAATGAAACTAGACCACTTCTTTATACTACACACAAAAATAAACTCAAAATGGATTAAGGACCTAAATGTAAGACCTGAAACCATAAAAATCCTAAAAGAGAATGCAGGCAGTAACTTCTCTGACATCAGCTGTAGCAACATTTTTCTAGATGTTGCCTCTCTTGTGGCAAGGAAAACAAAAACAAAAATAAACTATTGGGACTACATCAAAATAAAAAGCTTCAATATATGTTAAGAAAAAAAAAAGAAGAAGATAGCAGGAGGGGAAGAATGAAGGGGGGTAAATCGGAGGGGAAGACGAACCATGAGAGATAATGGACTCTGAAAAACAAACTGAGGGTTCTAGAGGGGAGGGGCGTGGGGGGATGGGTTAGCCTGGTGATGAGTATTAAAGAGGGCACGTTCTGCATGGAGCACTGGGTGTTATGCACAAACAATGAATCATGGAACACTACATCAAAAACTAATGATGTAATGTATGGTGATTAACATAACAATAAAAAATTTAAAAAAAATAAAAAGCTTCTTCACAGCAAAGGAAACAAACAACGAAAATAAAAGGCAACCTAGTGAATGGAAGAAGATATTTGCAAATGACATATCTGATAAAGGGTTAGTATCCAAAATATATAAAGAACTTACACAACTCAACACCAAAAATACCCAAATAATCCAATTAAAAGTTGGCAGAAGACATGCATTTCTCCAAAGAAGACATCCAGATGGCCAACAGACACATGAAAAGATGTTCAACATCACTCATCATCAGGGAAATGCAAATCAAAACCACAATGAGATATCACCTCATACCTGTCAGAATGGCTAAAATCAACAACACAAGACACAACAAGAGTTGGTGAGGATATGGAGAGAAAGGAACCCTCGTGCATTGTTGGTGGGCATGCAAACTGGTACAGCCACTGTGGAAAATCAAAAAATTAAAAATAGGATTACCATATATTCCAGTAATTTCTGGGTGTTTACCCAAAGAATACAAAAACACTAATTTGAAAAGATATACACAACCCTATGTTTATCACAGCATTATTTACATTAGTCAAATTAGGGAAGCAGACCAAGTGTCCACTGATAGACGAACGGATAAAGAAGAAGTGTATGTACATACACACACACACACACATACACACACACACACACACTGGAATATTACTCAGCCATAAAAAAGAACGAGATCTTGCCATTTGCAACAACACAGGTGCATCTACAGAGCATAATGCTAAGTGAAATAAGTCAGTCAGAGAAAGACAAATACCATATGATTTCACTCCTCCATGGAAGAGTTTGAAAACCAGGGACGCCTGAGTGGCTCAATGGGTTAAGCATCCAATTCTTGGTTTCAGCTCAGGTCATGATCTCAGGGTTGTGAGGCTGAGCCCCATGTCAGCTCCAGGCTCAGCATGGAATCTGCTTGGGAGTCTCTCTGCCCTTCCCCGTGCTCGCGCTCTCTCTCAAATAAATAAATTTTTAAGAAAAATAGGAAGAGTTCGAAAACCACCTTCCCATGGCACTATGCCACAGCTCTGCCTAAAGTAACCCCTGTACAACTTTTCCTTTTCAGATGCCTTAGTGATCAGGTTCCTTTGTTACTCTCCTTCTGTTGGTGGGACAGGGTGGGACAGCACTGAGATCCTATGGATCTGAGTTCATATCTTATGTCATCCATTAAATGAAATGTGAGGGTGTGTGTGTGTGTGTGTGTGTGTATAGCTTTTGATAGTAGCTTTAGAAATGCTTTTATCTTAATTATGAAATTTTTCAAACACAAATAAAGGCATGGGGTTCCCCCACATCCTCACATCCCATTCATTTCTCCACCTTTGCTCCTTCCCCTTCTCCTCCCCCATAGAAACTTCTTTTGCCAGTGTTACCAATGACCTCCATCATGTTGTCAAACCCAATGCCCATATTTTGGTCTATATTTTACTCAGTCCCTCAATGGCACTTGACAAGACCGGCTTGAAGTGCTGGTCTCTGTTGGTTCCTAGAGCATTCGGTTATCCTCCTGTCTTCCTGATCATGCTTTTATAGCTATCCCTTGTTCTTCTTCCTCTCCTTGACTCCAAAGATCAGCACTGCTCAGGATTCAATACTGGGCTCCGTTCCTCTTCTTTCCCATCCCTTCATGTTCCATGCTGGATTTCCAGTTAATCCAAAAGATCCCAGAGCCAGACTCAACCAGGCAATTTGACCACGAAGACTGCCTATTTAGTGGTTGGACATGAGAGGAAGCTGAGTCTCTGTGTTGCCTGAGGGAGGACACAGTGTGTGGTCTTAAGTCTTTGCCAGTGGAAAGTGGGATGACCAGGATGACAAAGGATATTTAACCACTGTGTTTCTTATCCCAGTGTGAGCATAAAGTTTGAATACTTACTGACAGACTGCTTGTAAGGATGCTGCTATCTTGAGCAGCTGCACTGAAAAAATAAGAGAAGTATGCCTGGCTTCAGACTTCAAAGCATCCAGAATTATTAATGATTTTTTAGCTGGCCTCAGTGCCACTAGCAAGAAAGCACCAACAATTTTTTAATTCAACAAATTATTAATTAGGAGTAACCTTTAAAAAGAGGCAGCCTCCCTGGCTCTGGCTTTATTTTATACTCTAAACCCAAGGCACTGGAAATGTAATAAACCCACAGTTTCAATATTATTCAAAACCAATGGTTTTTTTCTTTAATTATTGCAGGTTAAAACTTCCTTCATTTATATGCATTATTTGAGAATTTTATCTGGAACACACAGAAGAAGTCCTTTGAGCCTTTCCAAAACTCATTCCTCTCCACTGTTAAAACCAATTACAAATTCCTGTGTGGGAAATTTTCTAGTTCTATTTTGTTAACCATGTTTAGGTGAATCTGGAGTCTGTTCATTTAAACATTAAAGATACATGATAGATGATAGATAGATAGATAGATAGATAGATAGATAGATAGATAGATAGATAGATTATGAAGATGGATGGGGTGCCTGGGTGGCTCAGTTGGTTAAGCGACTGCCTTCGGCTCAGGTCATGATCCTGGAGTCCCAGGATCGAGTCCTGTGTCGGGCTCCCTGCTCAGCGGAGAGTCTGCTTCTCCCTCTGACCCTCTTCCCTCTCGTGCTCTCTATCTCTCATTCTCTCTCTCTCAAATAAATAAATAAAATCTTTAAAAAAAATTATGAAGATGGATGGATGGATGGATGGATGATGGATGGATGGATGGATGGATGGATGGGCAGACAGATACAGACAGACACAGCTGTGCTGTAGCGCAAGAGAAATACAGTAAAAGCATTAACCTCATTTAAATCTTCACAGCAACTTTATATGGAATATGTGGTTTTTACCATCATTTTATGCAAGTGAACTGAAGCTGATGGATGTTGGCTAATTTGTTCCAGGTTACTCAGTTTGAAAAGAAAGGAACCATTGATGATGATTGATGATAACAACAGCACAATAATAATCTTTTTTTTTTTAATCTCCTATGCCCTAGGCACCATACTTGGTGTCTTACATGTATTATGTCACTTAGGCACCACTATCAATCTTTATGTATCTCTATTTAAGTAAGGAAACTGGCATTCAGAGTAATTAAGTAGTATGAACAAGGTCACAGAGTTATAGGTACTGGCATTAGAATCAGAACGCAGCTCCCTCTGGGTGGTCAAGATCTTTCCATTGCACCATGCCTTGCCTCTACCGGTTTAGCCTTTTGAAATTTTGAGTAGTGGCATCAAAGGCCATCAACTTTGTCCATGCAGACTTCAGAAGTCTGTTGGGAAGTCTGGGAATATAGTTTTGTGTTGTTCTTCTTTGTGTGGATGGCTTATGGAAGTCACAGATACAGAGCATCAAAAAGGCTCAGCTCAGAAATATCTCCTGGGTATTATATTTTGAGATTTGAGTAAATAAGAGCCTCTTTTAAAATGTAAATACCACCTGAAAATGTTAAGCTTATTAGAAAGTCACACCTTAGTTTTAACAGTTAGATAATCCAATTTATACCTGAGCAGCACCCTGCATAGTAATGGATTTACTGAATACGTAGAATGGATCATTTTCTTCTTTATCTTTAGTCTGGGGAATTGCAGAGGAGAAGAATAAGGAAAATAATTGGGTAGGTTTTCTTTAATAAGCTTTTTATTTTAGCACAGTTTTGGATTTATCAAAAAAAAATGTGAATATAGTACAGAGTCCCTACATCCGCACATCCAGGACCTCCTTAATAACATCTTACATTAATATGGTGCCTTTGTCACAATTAGTGAACCAATTCTGATGTATTATTATTAATTAGAGCCCATTGTTTCTTCATATTTCTTTGGTTTTTACCCAATGTCCTTTCTTCTGTTCCAGGATACCATATGACACTTGGTTAGCATTTTCTTCTTAAATTCCTCCTGGCTGTGACAGTTTCTCAGACATACCTTGTTTGTGATGACCTTGACAGTGTGAATACTGGTCAAGTGTTTTGTAGAATGTCCCTCTATTGGGATTTATCTGATGTTTTTTTCTCATCATTAGACTGGGGATGAGGGTTTATAGATGGAAGAACATAGAGGTAATGTGACATGATATCAAGGGTACATGCTTTAAAGAATGCTTTTTTTTCCTTTTTCTTAGAGAGGGAAATGGGGGAGGGACAGAGGGAGAGAGAATTTTAAGCAGACTCCATGCTCAGCGAGGAGTCCGATGTGGGGTTTGATCTCAAGACCCTATGATCATGACCTGAGCCAAAACCAAGAGTCCAGCGCTTAACTGACTGAGTTACCCAGGCACCCTAAGGATACTCTTGATGTGAACCTTGGTCACCTGACTGAGGAGTGTTTTCCAGGTTTCTCCCCTGTAAAGCCACGGTATTCTCCCTTCTCTTACTGTCCTTTTTGGAAGGAAGTCACTATGTGAAACCCACACTTAAATAATGGGGTCTGAGACTAACCCTTCTTGAAGAGGGAACATCTACATAATTATTTGGAATTCTGCATGAGAGATATGTCTGTTCTCCCCGTTTATTTAATTATTTATGTAGCTCAGCATGGACAGCTGGATGGATATTCATTTTTTACTTCAAGTAATAATCCATATACCTTTATTATTTTGTTGCTCAAATCATTCCAGCTTCAGTCATGGGGAGTTCTTTCATTTGGATCCTGGGTGCCCTTGACATATCCTTATCATTGTGAGATTTTTTTTTTTCTGAGCCCTTCCTTACTTTCTGGCACCCCAAGCCACTCTGGGCTTATCTTGTGTGTTTCTTCCCCAGTCTTAGAATCAACCATTTCCCCAAGGAACACTGATATGTTTTATTGGATAACAGTATTTACTAGAGAATGGTATGAGAAACCAAGATATAAGCTTTAAAAGTGCTCATCGCTACCGGGGTGTCACGCCTCTAGGTCCTGTCAACTAACAGAGAAGGAAATATATGAATATATACTAATTGTATATATATCATATATATACATTTATCTATAAATATTTCCAAAGGTAACCATCTGCATCTACATTAAGTTAAATAGGAGTTCATACTAATACCTGGACATATTTCTAAAAATATCAATGCCCAAAGCCCAGTCCAGATCAACTCAATTAGAATCAATTAAATTTGAATCCAGGCAAGTGTGGGAAAGTGTCTTGCCTGGATCCAGGCAATTTCTTGAGAGCTTCCCAGGTGACTGAAAGATGTCACTAGCCTTGAAAATTATTGACAGAAACAAAATAGCAGATGTGAAGAAAAATGTGATTTTTTTCCTGGGAAACTACATATTAAAATTACTAATAGATGAAAAAATTAGAGTGCTTTCCTAATACCTCATACCTTTATATCCTCAGAGTTTTCCTAAACTTTTCCAATTTGACTCAACACTCATTTATCAAATCCAACCACAGCAACACCGGTATTTTACATGTGAGCAGAAATGGAGTTGGCCTAATCCTGAAAAGAACCAAGGTGGGAGAGAAGACCCACATGTATGAAACCCACATACAAAGAACATGGGCATCATTTTATTCTTTAGACCCAAAGAGGTTGAGACTCATCTGAGCACAGATAGATAAAACAGCATGTTTTATGGCAAACTATTACACTAGGCAACTCTATTAAGACAGTATTGTAAGAGAAATATTCACCAGGAAAAATAACATTCAATCAAGAATAAACTGGGTACTATAATTAAAAAAAAAGAAAGAAAAAAAGGTCTCTGGTCTTTGTCCCCAGATCCTGGCACAAGAGCTTCAAAACCC
>NW_027397075.1:4802470-4815786 GCF_003265705.2 Callorhinus ursinus | reverse complement strand
TACACTATGATGAAATTCTTAACTTTGAGGTCCTAAAATATCCCAAATCAGACTGTACAGAACAAAGCCAACATATGCCTAAGTCATAAACTAACTCTGAGAGCCAATGAATGAGTCAATAAGGAGAATATTCTAAGATGAAGCTGAACAGGCATTCAAAACATGACCAAGAAGAAGGAAGACAAGCGGGGCGGGGTGGGGGGGAGAAAGGAGGAGGAAGAGGAGAAGAAGAAAAAGAAAGAAAGAAAAGAAAAGTAAAGAAAAGAACGAAAGAAAAAATTTTAAGACAAATGGAGAATTTTAAATATAAACCAGATCATAGGTAATACATAAGAAATTATTATTAAATTTGGGTGTGATAACATTAGAGTCATGTTTTTCATCTGTTACTGATGCATACTAAAGCATTTACAGGTAAAATGCTATATCTTGCTTGCTTTAAACTAATCCAGAAAAAAAAAAAAAAACTGGGGAGAATAGCTGAACCCAGAGTAGCCAATGTTAATTATTGTTGTAGCTGGGTGATTAGTACCTGGAGGTTCATTATACAGTGGCTCTATTTTTGTGTATATTTGAAATTTTTCATAAAGATTTTAAAAATTAAAAAATCAGGGGCACCTGGGTGGCTCAGTCGTTAAGCATGTGCCTTCAGCTCAGGTCATGATCCCAGGGTCCTGGGATCGAGTCCCACATCAGGCTCCCTGCTCTGCGGGAGGCCTGCTTCTCCCTCTCCCACTTCCCCTGCTTGTATTCCCTCTCTCACTGTCTCTCTCTCTCTGTCAAATAAATAAAATCTTTAAAAAATAAATAAAAAATAAAAATAAATTAAAAAACCATTATTCATAAGCATATTCAAGTACCCTTACTGGGCCCTGCCCCTGTGCCAGGTCCTGTGCTAGGATTAGAGATACAAAGGTGAGTAGCTCATGGATTCTAACCTGAAGGACCTTACATTGGAGGACAGAAGTTCGAGTGAAGAACAGGTACATGCCAGTGATGATGCCCACAAAGAGGACTCTGGCAAGCTGTTCATTCCTTTCACGATCCCACTTACAGTTGTCCTTCCCACTCTCAAAGAATTTCAGCCATGAGACACCTACCATTCTTGGAAATACTGTCTAAAATCCAAAGGTACGCAAGTCTTAGACACCAAGTATGGACCAAGGCAGTGAGTGGTAAGCAGGCCAACATTCCTGAAGGCAAGCCATCATAGCTTTTGGGCTGCCACTCAAAGAAGGAGCAGCTTCTCCAAATGATGTTTGGAGACTATCAAGCCTTCATGACAGCTGGTGGGTGGGCATACTGGGCTGGTACTTGACCATTATGTGGATTGGATAATCCATCAGCGACACTTTTCAACTGATCAAATTGGAAAATGATTCGCTATAAATCAGCCAAGTGAAAAGCTCTGACACTCTCCATGGTGGAAATCTCACATTGATTAGCATACTTACAATGTTCATGAATAGAAGCTATCTTTTCCTAAACACCTGGAATGTGCCCTGCTTTGTGCTGTGTGCTTTGTATACATGATCTCATTTAGTGCTCAAATTTGCAAGTATTTTAACACATAAGAAAACTGAGACTCAGAGAAGTGAATTGCCCAAGGTCACACAGCATTTGGGGTTTGTTTTTAGTCAATGAAAAAAATTAAAGAAAAACACGTAGGCCAAACAAAGCACACATCTTTGTGGACAATTTCAGCCCCCTAATTCCCAGTTTGAGACTTCTGCTCTGCTCTATGCTGCTACCAAATGTACCTCTTTCAAAAGCTTTTTTCTGATCCCCTAACTAAAAAGTTAAGAGTTCTAGAGCCCTGAGTTCTAGAGCACGGAACACAGCAAGTTCCATACTATTCTTCACATGATATGGAATGGCCAACTTAATGCTTGGAAATATACATTTCTTGGGCAATATGTATTCTCTTCCCCTTCTTATAAAGACACTACTCCTTATAAGGGGTCACGGTTCCACCCTTACAACCTCCTTTAACCTTAATTACTTCCCTAGTGGCCCCATTTCCAAATACCATCATCTTGGGAATTAAGACTTGAACATATGAATTGGGGCGGGGGGGAACACAAACATTCAGTCTATAGCACTTTATAAATGTGAATTGTCACGGCTGAGCCCAGCAAGTATGCCGACCCATTGCCACCAATGTGAGATACTGGAACCAGCGTGATGTTCACAGAATGTACAAATTCTGCATCTGGATGTGACCATGGATCATGGATACAGAGAAGCCAAACCACCACCCCTGTTTCAGGCCCAAAAAGTAAATCAAACATGCACATCTGGGATGGAAAACTCTGCCTCTTGACTTGTCTGTGGAAACTGCCTCTTATAAATAAGAGATCAAACTAGAAGTACATATCAAACCTGATGCAGCTGGGCTGGTCAGGGGGGAATATGGTGAATTATGAATCCTCCAAGGGAAAAGACAAGTCAGCACAACTCTCTTGAGCAAAACCATGACAGTGAAGGGAGAACCTTCACCACCTGAAAGCCTAAAGAAAGTGCTCTTCTACCAACAGAAATGGATCATCCCCCTAGCTTCAACAACCACTTTGATCAAATAGAATCGTGAATTGACCAGTGGTCTGACTCAGCCAGGACTGGCTCATCACTCAGCTACAGTAGGTGATTGAATGGTATAAACCAAAGAACGGAAATTTTAGGGTCAGCATAGACCTGGGTTCAAATCCACTTGCATCACTTACAAATTGCCTGTAAACTCCATTTTGGTGATGAATTTGACCCACATCAGTTTATTTTCCAAATCTGTAAAATGGTGATAACAACATATTTCTCCTAGGGTCCACTGGAAAGAATATATGTTGAGTGCTTACTATGTGCCAGTCACTGTGCTAAACTTATATAACAATCACAACAACCAACACACTCTTCTAGTGCAAGTAGGTACTATTTTCACCCAGATTTCGGATAAGGAAACCAAGTCATAGAGAAGTTATTTGCGTGACCAAGTTCACATAGCTAGTGACAGCACGAGACATTTAGCTGTTTCCAGGCATTAGGGAGGTTTTCAATAAACACTTTCCCCTTACCCTATGTTATTCTCACTAACACTAATAACCTTTGGGTTGAGACTGTTGAGGTCTCTTTTAAAATGTGAATATTTTAATGAGGACAAACAGCACATCAAACCATATCAGCCATGACATCCAATTAGCTTAGCATCTTATTTTCCAAACTTCCTTGAAAACAAAACTCACTTGGGACACTTGTCTCTTCCCACTTCCCATGACCCAGCCCTGGAGATTCTGAAGCAGTGGATTGGGACAGGGGGTTGGGTTTTTGTTTTTGTTTTTCATCTTTTACAAACATTTCAGGTGATTCTGATGCTTGAGGAAGCCAGGGAGACTAGCATGTTCACTGGTGCCACCAGGGAGAAGAGACCTACAGGAATTATGTGGCCCTCCAAATAGCTCCATAGAATCTCACAGCAAGAAAGGGTGATAGATTTTATTTAATCCCATTCCTTCATTTTACTTATGGAGACACTGAGTCCCAGTAAAGAGAAGTGACTTGCCCAAAGCCACATAACCTAGGTATGGCAGATTGAAATTTGAACCAACATTCCCTGACCCCCAAGGCACTTTCCTTTATTCTAATATGTTCAGAAACTACTCGTATGGTCGGAGAGAGAGAACTACAGGTAGAAGCAATAAGGAACACTGGGAGGTGTCCAAGTAGGGTAAATCTGGCTGGAATGCTTGTGTGAATGGCCCTGAGCAGCCCAGGGGGAAACAGGAGAGGCAGAAAAAGGGGAAATAAAATAATTGCTCCTGGTATGTTCTGTAAGACCTGGTTTTATCATATTCACTCATGTTTATATTTATAGTCTCTCTCTTCCTCTGCCCCCCCTTCTACTTTAATCTCACATCTTTCTCTTTCTCTCCTTTGTTCCCTCTGTACCCTCTGCACATTTTTTAGATATATTCCCAGCAAACTACAAAGACATCTTTTTTTTTTTTTTTGTCTGCAGAAAGCTTCTTATTCAACGTCTGAAAAGGGTCAGATTTTTCTTTCTGTCAGTGAAACTCCGGTTCAGAATAAAATCTTCCCCTCCCAGCAGTGGCTCCTCTCATTCTCCACGTAGTCCAGATTCATTTTCTTAATCTTCCTCCAGAAAACATCCCAGTTTGCCCGATTTGGAGGAAATCTGAACCACTTAACACATAGCCCATGTGTGATGTTTGTGAAACCCTGCTCCTCGTCTGTCCAACAGACCTCCTCAGGGGTTACCTTGAGCTGGGGTGTGTCTGGGAACCAACAAGGGAAGCATGTTGGGGGGAAGCTCAAGTTGAAGTGAAATGCCTTAGCTTTGCTTTAACCTGTTCAGGGCATATAGGGAAAATCATTTCTGGAGATTAAAAAGAAGAACAGAAAAAACAATGGATTGTACCAGCCTGGCTGAGGAGCAGTTAGCTAGCTGGGTTCCCATCCATGCCCTGGATGGTAGTCAATGACACAGGATGGGGCCAAGATGTCCCTTTCTGGGAGCCACAGTTCTGCTGACCCTGAAGGCCAATATCTAATCACGTGGCACCCCCCAGGGAGTCCTGTGGTCACCTGGACTAAGGGATTCCCAAGTCCGACCAGATGGTGATCTCAATTCCCACTGAGATGCTCAAATGTGAAGATGTGAATAATAGGACCAGAAAGAAATTGATCTTTTATTTTTTTAGAGAGCCAGAGGAGGGGCAGATGGAGAGAGAATCTTTAAGCAGGCTCCACACCCAGCTCAGAGCCCCATGCAGGGCTTGATCTCACAACCTGAGCTGAGATCAAGAGTCAAACGCTTAACTGACTGAGCCGCCTAGATGCCCTAATCTTTCATTTTTTAAATCTACTTCCCAGAATAGTATTCTGCAACTACTATTTAATACCTGATTAGCATAAGTAGATCAAAGGCAGAGGACTTTCCTTTTCCATTGGAGGAAGGTAGGGAAAAAAAAGAGAAAAATATACACTAAGTTCTGGTGTAAAAAATTCTTAAGTTCAAATCCTGGCTCTGTCATTTGCCAGCTGTGTGGTCTGGAGAAAATTACTTAACCTCACTGAGGCAGAATCTCTTCATTTCAGAGGTTGAGAGCATTACATGAGGTGATACATGTAAAGCCTTAGAAAAGTGGCTAGAACTTCATATGCCCATATTTTCCAATAGCATGGATATGTCTATTTGACTGAATTATTAAAATCTGTTCCATTACTTTGCCATTAGGAAAAAAAAAAATCCAAAGGTCCAAACCATGGACAGTAGTAAAAATTCTTAGTAGCCATTTGCCAACTCCAACGCTATAGCCATAAAATGCATCCAATTAAATTACCAAAAGCATGGCCTAAACATTTCTAATGCCATTTCTATATGACTTTGATTTTTAACATTTTTTAATATATTGTGGCAGATTCATCCTCCTAATAATATTCATTGTAAGGGCACTTGGGTGGCTCAGTGGTTGAGCGTCCAACTTGATTTCAGCTCAGGTCATGATCCTGAGGGTCGTGGGATGGAGCCCAGTCTGCTTATGATTCTCCCTCTCCCTCTCCCTCTGCTCCTCCCCCCATTTGCACTCTCTCTCTCTTTCTCTACGTTAAAAATAATAATAAAATAATATTCATAGTAGTTAATAATAAAACTAGTATGGATTCTCCCAGAATACTTGTGTAGCTAATGTTTGTGCTGAGCTTCAGAGGGAAGCCAGCCCAGGACAGACCCTTACTAGTGATAAACCAAGCAACATTCATCTAAGCACCCATTACTTAAATAATGGAGTCAGAATGATCCAGGTGAAAATTCTGTTTTTGTTTCTTACTACTCTGCAGACAATTTTGGGCAATTACCTAAATTTTCTGAGCCCTGGTCTCCTTCTCTACAATGGACACAGTGATAATAATAATGTCTTTCCTAGTGTTTGTGGGGATTAACTAAGAAGAGCATGAGCACTCAAAAAATGCCCTTCCTCTTTGCCTTTCTCTGCCCTCTCCCAGGCTCGCTCCGGTCTATTTCACATTCTGCTTATTTGTGAGATCCATAGGAGCAGGGACCATGTCTGTCTTCTTCAGCATTTTTTCCCTAGTGTGTAGCACAGTGTGTGGCACATAATAGGTAATGAATATCTGCAGAATGAATGATTGAATAAACATCAGCTTCCAGAAGAACATGAGGAACCTGGTGTTGTTACCTGTTCTTTCCTCCTACCTTCCTCCTGACTCCATTTCCTTCCCTCCCTGAGGTGATAGCCATCTGAACAACACCCTGACAGTAGATATTTTTAGATGAAGGTGCTGGGTATTGAGCCCTTTCTCTCCATCTGCCTTTATTCCCGTGCTACTAATAGCTTTGTGGATTTTTTTCCACCATAGGATGAATGACAGCTCTCAGCTGAGAACATCTTCTGAAGTGACCCTTGGTGGTATGAAGTTATTTTAAGCCTGTGATATCTCATCTATTTAGCAATCAAAGATGAGCTCTATGGGCACTCCCAGAACCATGTAATAGGCTGGCTGTTCAAGGATCCCTAAGTAATGAACCTTTTCTTTCTTCCCAAAATGTCTCAGACAAGCTCAAAGAGAAAGGTAATGGTACCCAGGTGGAATGCAAAAGCTCAGTTCACACTTGGCATTGGAAGCCCGTGTCACTGGACGCAGAGAATGAGGCAAAATTAGAAAGGAAGCAGTCTGTCTTATCAACTACCCTATTCCACCTTGCTTTATAGCTCTAGCCTTTACTGATCCCCCAAATGTCTAGGGCTCTCCAACACTGAAATCTCTTCACTGCCCTACATCTCACTCCCACAGTGGCTCGGCTTTCATTTTGCTTTTATGATTTTTTTAAATCTACATTTATATGTTAACAAGATAATGACCTAACTACTTGAATAGCAAATTTTCTTTCTTTGATATTTCCTAATGGGTGTTCCACTAAATTTGTGTTTCTTATTGCTCATCATTCTATCCCCAGAAACCAGAATCTGGTAGGTTCTCAATATTTATTAGAAGAATAAAATAATAGGATATTCTGTGAATAAAAGGACTTAAATTGCTTTTGACTTAAATAGGTTTGACTGTAACAGAAATTCAAAATATCAGTAGTTTAAAATAAGTCATATCTATCTCTCCCTCATGTAAAAGTCTAGAGGCTGATAGTTCAAGGCTGATATGGTGGTTCTGCTTCACAAGAAAACAGAGCCAGTAAGTACGAAACTATGGAGAGGTCAATGCCTTTAGAAGTTGTAAGTTTTATATAATTACAAATGATAGTAAGTAAAGTATGGGCCCTTTAGTCAGACCAGATCAAACGCAGGCTCTAAAACTTACTACACGTATGAACTTGGGTAAGCGGGTGAACTCTCCTGGATGTGTTTTCTCAGCTGTAGGAAGAAGGATAAGGAGGAGGTATAGGAGGAGGAGAAGAAGAAGAAAAAGGAGAAGAAGTGGGGGGAGAAAGGGGAGAGGGAGGGGGAGGAGGAAGGGAAGTGGGAGGAAGAAGACAACTCATGAGTAAACACAAAAACATCGTAGGTAAAGGAAAAGGCCCACGTCCCACAACTTTCCAGGGAAAATCATGATCTCTCCAGCTGGCCATCTCTCTGACTTGGCTCTTACCTACCATGGTTTCAGAATTCCTAACAAGGAGTGAATTGGTATCCCTCCAGCTAGGAAAACAAACCAAGTAACACAAGGATTTGGGGAGGCGTTCTAAATCTTCATCACTTCTACAAAACATCATAATGCTGTGTCGAGTTTACATGCTGAGCAAAGACTTGACACATAGTAGGAGACCAATGGATTTTAGTTTTCTTCTCTTCCAGTCCTCAATCTTAAGTGGTATTTATTAGATTTATTATTTTTAAAGATTCTGTTAGAGTTACACCTTCAGATTTAAATCCAAGATAATCCAAAATCTACTCATTTTATTCTCAAGAGTATGACTTCTTGATCTTCTATAATACCTTTAAATGAATATGGGATGTTTCTAATTCCTGTGCATTTAGCAGCGAAGAGTTATTTTAATATCATGTCTTAACTGTAGATCTCAGGAGTGGGCAGTTGACCTGGAGTCCATGGAACCAGAAGCTTGAAATAACAATAACATTTTTTCCTGGTTTTCCTAATCTGTATTATGGGTAGAAATATGTCAGCCAGTTTCAGAATTCCTAAACTTCACTAATTCAGTCCCTTCCAGTGGTGGAGGGGAGAGGGCAGGCAAGAGTGTCAATCAGAAATGTTTGAAGAGATATTTCCTTGTATTATTTTTATTGAAGACAACCCTCTAGGAGTCCTTCTTTCTCCAGTTATAATCTGGAGTTGTCAAGACCGGCTACACAGGTCTTGAGGACCCTGAAAATCCCTTCCATTATCTTGAAAATTCCCTTTGCCTCTTTCCTAAATCAGACCCTCGGTTTCCTAAATTCCATATATGTCCTTTTTTAAAAATTGAGGAATAATTGACATATAAAAAGTTGTACATATTTAATGTATACAAGTTGATGCATTTGGGGATAGGTATATCCTATCCTCATGAAACCATCACTCTCATAAAGACCATAAACATGTCCATCATCTCCCGAAGTTTTCTCTCACCCTATTAGTAGTAGTAGTAGTAGTAGTAGTAGTAAGTATACTTAATGTAAGATCTACTCTCTTAGCAAATTTTAAATACACAGTACAGTACTGTCAGCTATAGGCACCGTACTATATAAGAGTTTGCCTGTTTTGTTTTATTTTATTGTATTGTATTATTTTATTTTATTTTCAAAGATCTATTTATTTATTTTAGAGAAAGAGAGAGTGCACGCAGGAGGAGGGGGAGAAAATGGAGAGGGAGAGAAGCAGACTCCTTGCTGAGCATGGAGCCTGACAAGGGGCTCGATCTCACAACCCCAAGATCACAACCTGAGCCAAAATCAAGAGGTGGGCACTTAACAGACTCAGCCACCCAGGCGTCTCAGAGTTTGTTGATTTTAAGATTTCACATATAAGTGCAATCATTCAGTATTCATCTTTCTGTGTGTGGCTTATTTCACTTAGTATAGTATCTTCAAGTTCCATTCCACGTTGTTGAAAATAGCAGGATTTCCATAATTTTTAAGAATGGCTAAAATCAATGAATCAGGAAACAACAGGTGTTGGTGAGGATGCGGACAAAGGAGAACCTTCGTGCACCGTTGGTGGGAATGCAAACTGGTGCAGCCACTCTGAGGAATAGTATGGAGGTTCCTCAGAAAGTTAAAAATAGAGCTACCCTACCACCCAGCAATTGCACTACTAGGTATTTATCCAAAGGATACAAACAGTACAATATGCCTCAAAATAAATGCCTCAAAATAAATTTTCTTGGGTGCCTGGGTGGCTCAGTTGGTTAAGCGACTGCCTTCGGCTCAGGTCATGATCCTGGAGTCCCGGGATCGAGTCCCACATCGGGCTCCCTGCGCAGCAGGGAGTCTGCTTCTCCCTCTGACCCTCTTCCCTCTCGTGCTCTCTCTCATTCTCTCGCTCAAATAAATAAATAAATAAATTTTCTTTATATTTATTGTGTTTTCAGTTTGCTAAGCTGCTTAGACCTAGGTTTATACTTTCCATCAAATTTAAAATATTTTCAGCCATCATTTCCTCAAATATTTTTTCTGCCCATCCCTTCTTCTACTCTGCCATTGCAAATATATTGAACCCCTTAAAGTTTTCCACAACTCACTCATGCTGGGGGTTTTTTTCCCCCAGTGTTTTTCTACATACATTTCATTTTAGGTGGTTTCTATTACTACATCATCAAGTTCACTCATCTTTTTTTTCTGCAACATCTAATCTGCTGTTAATACCATCCACTGTGTTTTTCATCTTAGACATTACATTATTCACTTCCAGAAGCTCAATATTTTGTATTTTTTTTCTTTAAATATATCTTCCCTGTGTCTAATAAACATGGGGGTGGGAGGAGATACTGTGTTATCTATAAGAGGACTAAGCCAATTTTAAAAGCCAACCAGGTGCCCAAAGGGGAAGAAGGATTCTCCCCATCTCCAATGATGAACTTGCTTGAGGGTCTTTTAGATTTCTGCTGGGACCTTTCTCCTGTTGAAATCATCACACTCTGGGCAAAAAGTGGCATTTCCTCTCACATCACAGTATTTCTTAAAATTCCTCAGTGATAAGAATGGCTTGGGATATTCATTAAAAGCACAGACTCTTATGCTGCAACTCACTCCTGCCAGATGAGAATTTCTAAAGAGAAAAATCTCTATTCTTAACAAGTACCCCCATCATCATGGAAGTTAGGGAAACAGTATGCATGGATTTTCAAGGCAAGACACCTCTAAGCTGTTTCTTTCATTGAGCTTGGTCTGCACCTAAAAATTCCTGACAAGCTGAAGAGGGATGGAGACAGGACTATAGCTACATATTCTAGAAAGAGAGGCTTCCCATGCCCCTAAGTACCTTAGCTAAAAAGAATGTTTATCTTTTCAAATGGTCTCAATTTTACAATGTGTGCTTAATTAAAGCAGAAATATCAGTTAATTTTGCTAAAACTGTGAAATGTTGCCATTTATCTTTCTTGATTTTTACAATTTATAACTGGTCCTGAATACCTATCATTTGAAATGATCCATTTATGATTTGAAGGAGCAACTATAAGCTCATTATGCTTCTGTGAGTTGTAATTAGTGAATGGACCTAGTTGACCACCAAATACTGCAGTCTACTAGTCATCAAAGATGCAGTAATACCTGTGAGTTATGAAAAAATGTTACTTTGAAGAAAAAAAAGGCTTCTCCCATGAAATCCACTTGCTAATGCTGGTCTGCAGCAAACGAAGCTTAGAACACTGAGGGAATGATAACATTTAGCCAGACCTTAGAAGTTTTATCGGGGGGGGGATTGATATGTTGGAATTTGCAAATCTGGGTCGTTTATAAATTAACGTCTCAGGAGATATTTCCTGAAAAAGAAAAAACAGACTCTACTGTATTTGTATTTTCAAATGTTATAAAATGAGAAATTCCTATGTGTAACTAGGCAATTAAAAAAAATCATTTGCTATTGATTTTAATTCACCGTTTTGTTTAATCTTATTTTTTCCCTTAGATTTCAATAGGATGTTTTCCTCCACTGAAGCAGATTTTCTGCACATCAAGACTAAAGTCACCTCACAAACAAACATAGCTAAAGCCCTTCCACATCTTTTTCTTTTTCAGGTGTCCAAAAACCCTTTATACTTTAATATCCCATGGATAATACCAATAGAATGCCAGTGATGTTCAGAACTTTTTCTAACCAACTAAATCTCCCCTGGAATTCCAGCTCATTAAACATTCACATGAGTAAGTGACCTCAGGTAAGTCACTCCACCTCTGTAAGATACAATGTCTTCACCCATAAAATAAAATAAATAAAACAAGCCCAGAGTGTAATACTTTCAGATTCGAATACTAGCCCTGCCATTCACTGAGTCATCAGAAAAGTTTCTCAATCTCTTTAGGCCTCCATCCCCTTTAAGCGAGATAATACTATGATCTGCAAGACAAGCTTATTATAAGAATTAAATGGGATAAGTCATGTAAAACAATTAACATAATGTCTAGGCCACGATTAGTCTTCCACAACTATTTGCTCTCATATATTATTGTTTTGAATTGTATTAATAGAGGTAGTAATAAGCTGTTGACAGTTTAGCTAAGCTGCTCCATGGTGGTGCTGCCTTGGCATCCATTTTGTTTGGCCAAGGGGTCTACAGAGACCTTAAATTAGTAATAGCCCCTCATAGATCCAAAGGGGTACCTGCACCTCGATGTTTATAGCAACAATGTCCACAATAGCCAAACTGTGGAAAGAACCAAGATGTCCATCAACAGACAAATGGATAAAGAAGATGTGGTATATATACACAATGGAATATTATGCAGCCATCAAAAGGAATGAGATCTTGCCATTTGCAACGACGTGGATGGAACTGGAGGGTGTTATGCTTAGTGAAATAAGTCAATCAGAGAAAGACATGTATCATATGACCTCACTGATATGAGGAATTCTTAATCTCAGGAACAAACTGAGGGTTGCTGGAGTGGTCGGGGGTGGGAGGAATGGGGTGGCTGGGTGATAGACATTGGGGAGGTTATGTGCTACGGTGAGCGTTGTGAATTGTGCAAGACTGTTGAATCACAGATCTGTACTTCTGAAACAAATAACGCAACATATTTTAAGAAAAAAGAAAAAGAAGAAGATAGCAGGAGAGGAAGAATGAAGGGGAGTAAGTCAGAGGGGGAGACGAACCAGGAGAGATGATGGACTCTGAAAAACAAACTGAGGGTTCTAGAGGGGAGGAGGGTAGGGGGATGGGTTAGCCTGGTGATGGGTATTAAAGAGGGCACATTCTGCATGGAGCACTGGGTGTTATGAACAAACAATGAATCATGGAACACTACACCAAAACAAATGATGTAATATATGGTGATTAACATAATAAAAAAAACTCTAATTAGAAAAGAAAAAAAAAAGAAGATGTGGGATACACACACACACACACACACACACACACAACGGAATATTATGCAGCATCAAAAGCAATGAGATCTTGCCATTTGCAATGATGTGATGGAACTAGAGGGTGTTATGCTGAGTGAAATAAGTCAATCAGAGAAAGACATGTATCATATGACATCACTGATATAAGGAATTCTTAATCTCAGGAAACAAACTGAGGGTTGCTGGAGTGGGGGTGGGGTGGGAGGGATGGGGTGGCTGGGTGATAGACATTGGGGAGGATATGTGCTATGGTGAGCACTGTGAATTGTGCAAGACTGTTGAATCACAGACCTGTACCTCTGAAACAAATAATACATTATATGTTAAAAAAAAAAAAAAAGAACAAGAAGAAGAAGATAGCAGGAGGGGAAGAATGAAGGGGGAGGAATTGGAGGGGGAGACGAACCATGAGAGACAATGGACTCTGAAAAACAAACTGAGGGTTCTAGAAGGAGGGGGGTAGGGGGATGGGTTAGCCTGGTGATGGGTATTAAAGAGGGCACATACTGCATGGAGCACTGGGTGTTATGCACAAACAATGAATCATGGAACACTACATCAAAAACTAATGATGTAGGCAAGGGATCTGTACTCAGAAAACTATAAAATACTCATGAAAGGAATTGAAGAAGACACAAAGAAGTGGAAAAACATTCCATGCTCATGGATTGGAAGAACAAACATTGTGAAGATGTCAACGCTACCTAGAGCAATCGACACATTCAATGCAATCCCCATCAAAATACCATCCACTTTTTTCAAAGAAATGG
>NW_027397075.1:4781636-4797470 GCF_003265705.2 Callorhinus ursinus | reverse complement strand
CCTGTATGTATCCCAGTGAATGAAAGTAATGTGGTAAACACTAAGATGTTGACCTCCTCTAGGAACACAAAAACATACTTTACTTTTCCACCTTGAGGAGTGTGGAGAGAGTGGGGTTATCCAGTGGGCATATTTTGGGAAACACACACACACACAGAAAAAAACCACTTGTGCAGCTAGAAATATTTTGAAAACCACTACGTTAAGGCATTTAGAAATTTTTAATTTATACTTTTCGTTTCTCATTGTTTTGACAAAAATGTGCTGAATGTCTAAATTTTGCAAGACTTTGTACTTAACTATAAAGAACAAAAATTATCTACAGTTCTGATTTAATCATAAACAAGAAAAAAAATAATAATAGCCCCTCATATAAGCACATGTCCCAGACAACAACCTGCAGAGTCACAAGCAAATGTGAGTTCCTGATATGACTTTCCCAGCTGCCCTCGCGATTAACAGTCTCTCCTTGCGTACCTCTTAGACAAGACCTCCATGGGGCTTACCAAAATCCTGCTCTTTTGATTTGAATTGACCAATCCAGCTTTTGCCCAGGAACCCCAAAGCACTTCATCCACAGACCCTAACAAAGGCATGTGTCCCAGGTTCTATCTCTCTGCCCTTACTCTGCCTTGACCTCCCCATGTGGCCCCTTGAGGCGTGCCAAGTACTTCCTCCAGGACCTGAAGTCATAAACTTCTCTATTTCCATTCCTCTTGTGGTCTGTTTCTGAAACTTGGCTCATCATCCGGCCCCCTGTGCTCCACTTAACAAGTGTTAATTTGACAGATTCATAAAATAACCTCTAAAACACCGGTGCTGTTGCTGACTTTTGTAGACCTGGCTGTTTCTTGGCCCCTTTAAGAACCTGGAGGACTTTGACATCCACTCTCAGTGACACTCATAGTGCCCAGCTATTGCTCAGACTAGGGGAATACTTCCCCCTTCCCCCTCTGTATCTCATCCTTATAGGTATATCTCATGGTTCTCCATTAGAAACCAAGAGCCTTTTGGACATCCTGAGATAAAAACTGTGGTACAAATACTCATTTAAGTTAGCTTATTCAACATTATAGAACGCTCCATTTCTCACTGGCCCTGTCTGTGTTAGTACAATTTATGGCCATTTTAAGAACAAATCTATTATCTCTAGTATGTAGATTAATAGACACCAAATCATTCAGTCTGGTGCTTATACGAATGCTTTTGTCTTCCTCTGGACCTCTGGACGGGGTGGTCAGGAGGGCAGGCAGTGAGAGAGAGCTTGTTTTTATGATCATCTGAGGGCCTCTGTAAGTCATCTCAGTCTTCAAACCTGACTCACAAATAAAAAAGCCAAAATCATAAACCAAATCTAGCACAATTACTCCCTCTTTGTTCTTCCCTTGCTCATTGTACAAAAGTGTTCTCACAACACAATGGTAACCAACCAGCGTCCAAGACCCTATGACAGGTTCCTTTGGAGAAATTCCAGAGAAAGAGGGTCTTCCGCTCTGTAGACCATGGCTCTGGTTTGCAATAAAGATGAGGAAGTGCTGAGTTTATTGAGCAATGCCCCACTATTTCTACCTACATTTTTTAAGGTGGGGAAAAAGTGGATCTGCAGCATATTTTCAGCAATCTCAATTAATGATATCTACTGCCTGGTTCACGTGTGGTTCTGCTAAGGAATTAGAGGGATGGAGAGAGGACAGTGGATTTGAAGCTAGACTACCCACATCCACTGCAGATGCTTAATAACTGTGTGACCTCAAGCAAAGTGATTAACCTTTTAAAATTGAAATGCCCCTGCTGGGTGCCACATCCCATCCATCAGCAACTCCTGTCCTTCTGAATGTCTCTAAAATACATTTTGACTCCATTTCCTTCTTTCTGTCTCTGCCACCTTCCATCATCTCTTGATTGGACTCTCAAAACTGTCTCCAGTCTAGTTTCCCTGCTTCCTCTCTTGGACTTCTATGATTCAGTTTCCACATAAAGTGATCTTGTAATTCCACACCCAATTCCAACATGTGGGAGGTTCTCCCACACCACCAAGCAAATCTCCAGTCCCAGCTGGGTGTCCTACAATTCGACTCAATTCTGACACTATCTACCTGGACAAAATGTCAGATTCCACAGGTTGCCCTCCAAACACACATGCACACGCACACGCACACACACACCGAAGCCAATTAAAAGCCCAGGTGCCTGGGCTTCTGACCAATTGGGTATAGATTGGAGGTTCCCTGGACCCCCTCTCTGGGTTCAATTAATTTGCTGGAGCGGCTCACAGAACTCAGGAAAACATTTTACATACTAACATCAAAGGTGTATTATAAATGGATATAACTTAGGAACAGCCAGATGGAAGAGATGCGTGGAGCAAGGTATGTGGGAAGGAGCACAGAGCTTCCATGCCCTCCCCAGACACGCACTGTTTCCAAATCTCCACATGTTCACCAACACCAGAGGTCTCTGAATCCCATATTTTGGGACTTTTATGTTGGCTTCATTACATAGGCATGATTGGTTAAATCATTGGCTATTGGGATTGAACTCAATCTCTTGCCCCTCTCCTCTCCCTGAAGGTGAGGAGAGTGGGGCTGGGACTGAAAGTTCCAACCCTCTAATCACATAATTGGCTCCACTGGCAACCAGCCCCCATGCTTAGGTAAGATCAAAAGTCACCTTACTAACATAACAATGGACAGCTTTATCTTTCTCAGCACTTAGCTAATTACAAGGGCATTTAGAAGCTCTGTGCCAAAATATGGAATGAAAACCAAATACATTTTTATTATAAATCAAAATACCACAGATCTTAAATCGGATCATACTTGTGCCCTGGCTAAAATTACCTTTAGCTTCCCATCTCCAAAACATCTTACCATGGCTTATGATTCCCTTCTTAACCTGGCCCACACCCATACCTGTCAGACCTCATATCCTCCTTCACTTTTGCTCCCACCATGCCAGCCTCCTTTCTGTTCTTCAAAAACAGAACAGGTCTTCCTGACCTCTTTGCTTTCAAACTCGCTGGTGGGTCTGCGTGGAATGCTCTTTCCCCAGATCTCTATGTGACTGGTCCTTTTCATTCCATATTGCTCTGTATAAATGTTATCCCATCTAAATGCTGCCTATGCATAGTATTTTTCATATCAATCTGTTTCTTTCATAGAATATATCACAAATTAAAAATACCGATTTATTATTTTCTGGCTCTCCCGTGAAATGTACGTGTAACTGAGGCCTGTTTTACTCACAGCTGTATCTTCCCTGAATAGCTTTAAGTAGGCAAAATTCTAAGGCAACCGCCAAGATTTCTGCCCCCTAGATACACACTCTGTGTAATCAGTCCCCTCCCAACAAGTGTAAGCAAGACTCAAGAGTACGATCAGACATCAATCCCATGACAAGGTTACATTATACAGGAAAGATGAAGATATTCCCCAGATGTAATTAAGGTCCCTAATCAATAGGCTTTGAGTTAATCAAAAGGGAGATTCTCCCGGGCGGGCTGATCTAATCAGGTGAGTCTTTAAATGAAGTCAGAGAGATAAGCAGCAGCAGGTGCTTGCCTGGTGTCTTGGAGAAGTTAGTTCCAATGTTATGAAAGAAGGCTACATAGCAGGGACCTGAGGATAGCCTCCAAGCCACCAAGATTTCAGCCTGATCTAAGTCTAAGCCATGCCTGGGTTCCTGAACCCAGAAAGTGTAAGCTAACAAATGTATTTGCAACAATAGAAAGCTGATACAGATAGCAAGGTGCCCGGCACATAGCAGGCCTGTGGTCAATACTGTTGGATGAAATGTAATATCCGATTGTTTTAAAACATTTTCCTGGAGTGAAAAAAAGGAAAACATGAGGGTATGAAGGGGAGAATGAAAAAGGAAAGGAAGAAACCAAATATGGACAAATGCTTCATGATTATCCCAAGGGTGAGCCCTACCGGTACAGCTCAGCATATATATCTCATGACTAATTTGCCCAAAGGTCTTGGACCATTTGGAGAAGGAAATATTGGGGAAATAGACAGGAAGGATGGGTTTTACTTACTGTAAATTAAAGGGGGTTGTATGCAGATGAACTAAACAGAAGAAATTTGATAAGAATTTCAATCAGGGGTGGAAAAAAAGCAAATTTCATTCCCAGATTGCCAGAAACTCAAACAAAGCACGGACCTTAACTCCTGTAAGCCTCACCATAACTTGAAACCTTCAAGTCAATGCACAAAGCAGAGGGAAAACCTCAAAGGTTTTTTGTTGGTTTGTTTGCTTTGTTTTGTTTTGTTCCACTTTCCCGGAGGAGTGGAAATCTATTATCCACACCTTAATTACAACAGCGTGCAGTGCCTCCTAAGACTTACCAAGCAGCTCACAGAGGCCTCATAGGGTCCCAGCCTGTGCAAGTAGAAAGAACCGCAGCAAGGTGAAGAGACATTGATTTTTCTCTCCGGCTCTGCAGTCCTGAGCTGGGAGACCAGTGACAAGTCCTTCCACTTCAGGATCCTGAAGTGGTTGTAAAGGGGGAATAATAACTTAAGCTATCCATCACCACTCAGGAATAAGGGTGATGGTCACATGAATACAGAGATAAGTGTCTGGAGCTATGTAAATGGGCAACTGATTAAAAGCAGGTCACACAGAGGAATCAGTAAACTGTTTTCCTGGCAGAGACCTTGTCTTCTTTCTTTGTCTTCTGCTCAGCAACCGGTAAGGGGATCTGGACCCAAGAAATAATCAATCTTCCAAGGCTGCTGTTGAAGGACTTATTCTGTTAGCACTTCCAATAACCCAGCACATCAGGAAAATGTAGAACAGCTATCACTTTACCAACCTGGCACTGAAAGTCATAGGCTGTTTCCCAGACTAGCTCAGTATATACCACTGATGATAACTGACTTGTTATTTACACAGCGGATAGTACTGAGCACCCTTTCTATGGCTGGCTGTAGACATGAGGTACTGAGTGGCAAATGAAACAAATCCCTTGTCTTCATAGGGGTCACAATGGCCTCTAAAGACAACCTTTGCCTACTACACCCCTCCTCAACCTCAGCCCACCTATACACACCTCCAGATCTTTTAACCATACCTGGTTTTGGAGACACTTTCTTCGTGAAGACATCCTCCAGAGTCCCAGGGGAAGTTGTCCTCAGAATATCTAGACACTCAAATTAAGGCAGGAACTCATCATGAGCTGTCTTGTGATACAGACTTCCCCTCTCTATTTCAAGCAGCTTTAAGGTTAAGGATGGCACTTTGATCTTCTTGGTATCACACAGCAATCCTTAGCACATCTCACCCAAATGCAGTAACTGCCCATCAGTACGTGGTTCTCAAATGTGTTGTTTCAACACATTGTGTCTCATGTGATTTGTTTTTGATACATATATCAAGTTTATGGATACCTTTACTTTTAAAGGGAAATTAAAGCCTGTATAAGTTTGCCCCATAATCATATTACCATGATTCAAGTCATTTCGGGTACTCTCGAATGGGAGGTGAGGTTGGAGCTTTAACTTGAGAACTAGTAACTATGCATGACCTGAGGGCATCCTTCAGAGTGTGCTGTAGACCTGACCCTTACCCATGATTTGGATGGTAAAATCAAGCAAACTAATAAACAAATATGGAGAGTTGATTTTTCATGACATTTTAAAAATACTTTATAGGTACTATAAGCATTTATGTAACATACAGAGTAGAGAGTAAAAATCTCTTCCCTCTAAACTGACTGTCTGTAGCTATGTCCGGATATTTTTCTATGCCCATATGTGCATTGTAGCCAACTCTTTAACAGATTGTCATCTCCTCAGCACTGCCTAGTTTTCCCTTCCTGCAACCCCTATTCTTCTATAATAGCTTTTGGTACAGAGTTTTGGAAAGGAAGAAGAAAATTGTTTGGGTGATGTTATCAAGAGGCATGGTGATTTCTATCATGTTAAATGACCATTGAGTGTGGGCAGTCATTGTATCTACCAAAGCTCAATGACTGTACCTTCAGCCCCTTATATGCAGCTTCTCTGGGGATTCTGGTCGAGGAAAGTGTCAATGGTTTGAAAGATTTGGAACCTGCTGGCCTGAAAGTTGTAGATTGACCTATAAGTAGTACGAGACTGGACAATCTCCCACTGCCCCTCCCCTGCTATCTATCACCTCTATCTCAGACCCTGCCAGTGACACTTTTGAATCTGTTCCATAATATTCTCCAAGACTTGTGGTAAGAATGGGGAAAAGGGTGGGAGCAAATAAACCTTTCATCTCCTTTTTTTTATAGGCCTCCGATGGGCAAAGTGTTCAAAGAACTATCCCAGTTTCTCCATCCCTGCTATGAATGCAGGAAACTTAGGACTTCAGAACAGATCTGTGTTAATTTAATAACTCTCTGAAAGCAAGTCTATAAAATAAAATGGAGGTCTTCTGTGAAGCTGGGGTGTTCTTGGATTACCACTTGGTTAAGCCTATGGAAAGGAATGGATCAACCATAAAGATGCCACCAGCGTTCAGCATGAAGCAGCAGATAAAGGAGGCTCCTTTAGCATCAGAAGAGGCTCCTCACTTACAAAGAGAGTCAAGATAGGGATTTGCACAACTGAAATCCTGCTGCTGTGTAAAGTCACCAACTGGGTCTAGCTCAGTGGTTACAGACTGAGTGCTTTCAAATCTACCCAAATGACACTGAAGACTCTTTAGTTCCCAAGCAAGCACAGATGTTCAAGACAGAGAAGTAGACAAATCCCATCCTTAACTCCTAACTGCTCACTGGAGTGTCTGAGTGGCAGCTCATATGGAAAAATAGTGTGACTCATCAAACTCCTTGTGGGGGGGGAGGAGGGGAACAAACAGACCTGAGAGTCTATCACATAAGATAGACTGATAATGTATAATTGACCCATGATCACCTTTCCCACCACTGCTACAAAGATGGTAGTCTATTTTAATGTATGAAATGGATAAAAATAAATAACTAACCTTCATCCACTGCAGCTAATAAGGATGTTTAATAGTGTTACACAGGAAATGACACAGTTGGGGATCCTTTTCAGCTTGGACACATTGAAAATTATCTTTCCTGCCTGCAAAGAATGGAAATGAAAAGCCCTCCTCCTTCCACCAAAGCTCAAACAGAATACAGAAGCAGCAGTAGGTAAGACACAGAAAATTCCATAGAAATAGAGAAGTTATTTCTGGATAATTGGCAGCAGACATGTTTTAGAGCACATGGGAGGAAGGATCTCCATAGCAACACAGTTGATGATGGCTCCATATTTAAACTAAATGTTGAGCCTTTACACTTTCAGAGGCTGAAGATTTCCTGTACTTTTTGGTAATAAGTTCTCTAACTCAGGGAAGCAAGCATTCCAGCAGAGGTCCACATAAGGCAAGAAGAGCATGAGATATGCAGAAAATAATTCACAGATCTTACAGGTTTTATAAGAGAAAGAAAAATCCAGATCAAATGAGAATAAAATCACTGGCTAAATCTTTCAGCAGTTCCTGGTGAGGATCAACAGGATGTTAATTACAAGCCTATTAGACAACATTTTTAGTTTGTTATAATTATGCTTGCATCACAAGTACAATGACATTGCCTATAATATTCCATAACATTGTTTATTTTCAATGAATACTCTTTTGCCTTAAAGAGTTTTATGTTACAGATAGATAAAACCCTATCTCATTCAAGATCCTGGTGTCTATGGTAGGGTCAGGTTGATAACACTGCTTGCAGAATCCTTCATTGGACAAAGCTTAGTCCATCCATGAGACTGGACACCACGAAATCAACATTAGGGGATATCTTTGCTCTTGGTGTTTATTTGGTGATCTGCTAGCTTCTGTTTGAAAATATTATAAAGGAAATGGGACACAGTAGTGATCTTAATGCCCCGTGCAGTTTACCCTCCTATTCATTTCCCCTTAAAGACTGGCAGATTATAATTTGGTTACTGGTACCTCCAGGAACCCACTCCAATACCACAGGTGACACTCGGTGGCACTGTCTTCTTCCTTGTCCCATTGGCCATGCCACCTCCACTAACTGATTGATTCTCAGTTAAAGATCCAGTAAAGTGTAGTCTTTCTTTTAGTGCAAAGTTTTAAACTTTTACTATTACTAAGGCTACTAATAGAGTGAGAACAAAGCCATTAGCCAAAGAAACACAGACATCAACAAGCTGCTGTGGGTTCTTTTAGTTAAAAGAATGGATATTACAGGCATCCAGACAGTTAAATGGCAATATTTTAAAAAAATCTGTTCCTATGCTTAATTTTCTATGGCCTGATAAAGCAATGTAATCTACTCCTAACACAAAAAAGGAAATTCTTAAAGCATTTATTATGTTGGGGTATTATTTGACCCAGAATCACCACTTCTGGTAATTCATCCTAAGTCATCCAAAATATGAAAGGGTTTTTAGCAATGTTAATCACAGTGTCGTTTTAATAGCTAAAAATTGGAAATAATCTAAATGTCCAGCAATAGGAGAGTGACTAAGCAAATTATGATACATTCATTTATGATGACCTAACATCTTACAGTATTAATCTCTACGCTTTTTTTTGTTCTGTACTCCATTATACATGACCCTTCTCCTAGTTAACCAGAGGCATTCAAAGGAAATTGGGATTATTAGGGTAAGAATGGAAAGAAAGAAATGTATCCAGTCTTCGCAACTTCCAAAATAAGCCTTGCTGATCACAAGGAATCACTTTTGGGGGAAAACTGGCTGATGGAGTTTATGCAACAATAATTGGCTGGAAAGGAAAATGTAGGTGATCATGCTCCCCATCTCCCTTCCTGGTTGGGCATGATCTTGGGGCATGGATGCCACCTAAGACTAAGGGAATAGAGAATAGACCTATGGGGCCACACGAAGAAAAGTTAGAATCAAGAGACAAGCCAAACCTCACCATTGGAGAAAGCCCATCTCAGGGCAGGTGTTGTGAGCCCCAGTGAGCGGTTCTCACTGATGTCAATGGGAGCCTTCTGGCCATGGCTCCCTGCAGGTCTCCAGTGGTTTCTTCCTAGCAAATGGAAGATCACCTGTGCCCTGAGCCTCTGAAGACCTCTAAACTACCCCATTTGGGCTGATATATTTTAGGATACTCATGAGCCCCTTAAGCTAGACTGTAAGGTCTTCTGTGTGCAGAGAGTAATGAAAAGATACCAAGAAATCTCCAGCACAAATACCTGAGCAGGTCTGGAGGGTCCTTTAAACATACAATAATTACAACAACTACCATTTACTACCTGCCAAGCACAGTTTTAAACATTTTATAAGTATAAAATTCTATCTTCGCAACAGCCTTTCCTATGAGGTACATACTGTCATTGGCCCATTTTACAGATGGGGAAACTGAGGCAAAAGGCACTTAGTAGCTTGCCCATCACCACACAGCTAATAAGTAGTGAATATAGGATTGATACCTAGGCAGTATGGCCCTGGAGCTTATGGTATGCCACTTTGCACAGGCTGCCATTAAAAATAATGTTTCTACTGAGTTTGTAACAACCCAGAAGAAGTTGGCATTATTAAGTGAACTGATCAGAATTCAATACTGTGCCTACAATGTGGTACACATATAACAAAATATACTCCAAGATAATAATATTTGACTCTGGATGGCAGGAAAATTGAGTGATTTAAATTTTCTTTTGTGTTCTATATTAAAATTTTTTTCTATAATGAGCATGTATTACATTTGAATTCTGGGGGAGAAACTCATTTTTGGTGTCTCTTGAGCTTCTCAAACACACGTGCATGTGCACACACACACACACACACACACACACACTCACGCAAAGGATTTCGTCATAAACTCCAGCTCTATGAAGAAATTGTATATTTTAGCAACAGTGAGAGAAGCCACAGAGCATATTTCTAACTCAAGTAGTTCAAAAGTACTTTGACATTCTGCAGAACAAGCAAGAAATAGCAATTATGCTAAATTTATCCTTTCTATTACTTTGATAGAAGGGACAGCATCATGGATAATGGAGATGAGGTCAGCGTAAGTTGTCACATGTGAGTAGCCTTGACATCTTTCAACATTCTTAAAGCTTGGGGTTGTCTTGATATACTAACTTGCCCAAACAGAAACAAAGGAAGATAGCCCTAACCTTTTTTTTTTTTAAGATTTTATTTATTTATTTATTTGAGAGAGAGAGCGAGCAAACGAGCATGCACACAGAGGGGGAGGGGAGGCAAACTCCCTGCTGAGCAGGGAGCCTGATGCAGGGCTCAATCCCAGGACCCCAATATCATGATCTGAGCTGAAGGCAGATGCTTAACTGACTGGAGCCCAACTTTTTAATTTTCACTCATTATATGATGTCTTTTTTTTATTTTTTATTGTTATGTTAATCACCATACATTACATCATTAGTTTTTCATGTAGTGTTCCATGATTCATTGTTTGTGCATAACACCCAGTGCTCCACGCAGAACGTGCCCTCTTTAATACCCATCACCAGGCTAACCCATCCCCCCACCCTCCTCCCCTCTAGAACCCTCAGTTTGTTTTTCAGAGTCCATCATCTCTCATGGTTCGTCTCCCCTATATGATGTCTTTTGATGAATGCATATGCTTAGTTCTCACACAGTTAAATTTACTGATCATCTTCTTTATGGATTGTTTGCGTCTTGTTCAAGAAATCCTTCCATATCTGAAGTTGATGAAAACATCCACCTCTATTTTCTTATAAAAAGCTTTCTTGTCTCCCTTCGTACATTTAGGTGTTTAATTCAGGGTTCATTTTTGTGCATAGTGTATTAAGTACGGGTCCAGTTCGATGTTTTTCCATATAGATAACAAATATCTCAGCACCACTAATTAAAACATCTGCCTGATCCACTGATATGTAAGACCACCTCTATTAAATGGGCTTTCTAGTCTGTTCCATTGGTTTCTTTGTCTATACCTACGCCAGTACCACACTGAGTTAATTACTATAGATCTATAACAAGTCTTGAGACATGAGAGCGGCAGTAAGAACTGAAAAGAAGTACCATGCTGAGAACTGCCTAGAGAAATCACTTTAGGACCTCCAGTATCCAAAAAACAAACAGAAAACAAAACAAACAAACAAAAACAAAACTGGTGGATATTTGTGCCCCATTGTTAGATGCAGTTTGCCTTATATTTGTTGATTTGTAGTCTTTACCAACATCCTTACCTCTGCTATATGAATAGGCAATTATTATGGATTCATGGTATCATGTATTATTGGTCCACTGGGATAAAAATAGGAGAGAAAATGAGAGAGCCATAGATAAATAGCATTCATGGGTAAAAACAGAATTAAGTTACTATTTGGGCTTCTATCTGACACTGTCCAAGGCAAGAAGGACTTCCTGATAGCATTAACATCTTGATATTCAGAATTCTGATAGATTTGATTAGCCTAATTTAGGAATGTGAGAAAGTTATCACCAATATTATGGTGACTGCCAAACCACCCTCAAGGCTTGTGTGCTCTGAATTTGGCACTGGAGAAGATGAAATATCACCCTGGGTCATCTCCTTGTTGTTATTTATCAGGCCATACTATGTGTCCCTGCCTATAATTAACAGAGCCAACCATGGTCTATGAGTTTAGGAAATGGAAAACCAAAAAAGTTAGTTTTTTAACTACGCATTTGTGTTGCATTAAAATAAGGCTTGGATGAAGAGTGAACAAACAGCATCTTGTAGACTCTGCTGTTGGTATTATTCTTGAGTATATCTGACTTCCATATGGTAACACCAAGGTCACTCGTAATTCCACCTTCTGTGAATATTCAAAACATTTTCTCTTATCAAGGTTTCCCCACACATATGCTCAAGAGGCACTGAAGAACAACAGCAGCAGGTCAGGTAGGTTCCTGGAGGCTCACTAAGCAATGACCTAAGAATAAGGAGGTCTTATTATGAACTCACTGTGCCTTGCTAAACTCTTGCTTTGAAGTAAATAAGCATTTCCTTGGCCTTATTCTGGAGAATTTTCTGGATAAAGCTGGTTTAGCCTTAAAAACAAACTGTTTCAGATTTCTTTTTTAAAACCCCAAAAAACTAAATCTTTATACACCCAAATGTACTCATCACAATTTATCTTATACTTGACGAAACATTCATATATATAAGGGAATTTGGTATGGATGATTCAATTATTCATACCAAATATGAATATGAAGCAGATTTATTCACTACTCTATAATGAACTAGACTGGGCCTCTCTCCAGAAAACTTGCACATGGAGGTAATGCTCACAGCCCCAGACCATCCATCACACTTACTACTTATCCAGCTAGCCATCTGGTCTGCAGAGAAAAGGATAAGAATATTCTAACAAACTCTAGGCAAATTGGTCATTTCACTGCTCACTATACACATTTCCATCATGTTCTTCTACCAATTCAGCATGTCTCAAGCTCTGGTCAAAGTTTTAACTTTGAGGAAGGATGAAACCTTGTGATAATAAGAGTAGCAATAAAAACAATAATTATAATGGCTGACATAGGTCTATATTCTTTTCCTTGGTGATTTATCCATGCCCATGGACTGGTACTGTTGACTTCCATATCTATACTTTGAACCTTGACTTCTCCCTTGAGTGCCAGACATGTTCTACAGCTCCATAGATGATAATTCTATCTAGACTTCAAACAAGCATCTCTAACATATTCAAAATCAAATATTTTCTTTCCCCCAAAAATCTGTGACTCCCTTAGTCTTCATCTGGGTGAATTATATCAACAAAATTTCAAGGTCAAAAGTCTAGGAGTCACTCTTGATTCCTCTTTTTTCCTCACTGCTCTCATCTGTCAAATCTGTGGGCTATTCCTCCACACATGTCAGGAATTTTCCCACTTCCTTTATTTCCTTCCACACTAGCCCAAGCTGACATAATTTCTTGCTTGGATCGTAAGCAATGAGCACCTAACTGGTCTTTGTCCTACTCTTATAAACCTGTAATATTCTTTACAGAGCGGACAGAGCAATTTCTTTCAAATATAAATCATATTACCTATGGGCCCCTTCTTTCACCATAAAACATTCCAATGGCTTCCAATCCCCTTAGAATAAAATCCAGAATCTTTACTGTGGCCTCTAAGATCTTCCATTAACCAGCCTCACCTCACTCTCTATACTTCTCTATACCTCTCACCATGCTTAAATCATGCTTATTTTTTTCTTTCTTCCTCAAATGCTCTAACTTCACCCTAATCTCAATGCCTTTGTCCTTGCCGTTCCCTCTGTCTGGAATGTTCTCCCTCAAGAACACATGATTAGCTCCCTGTCTTTTAGGTTTTACCTCAAATGGCATAACAGAAAGACTTCCTCTAACTCTTTGTGTGAGTCGGGATCCAACCAGGAAGGCAGAAAAATTTCTAAGTATATTAAATAGAGGGAATATAACATAGGCAATGTGTTATACCTATGATGGATAAGCTTTAGAGCCACACAATAAATGACTACCCAAAGATTTGCAACAGCAGGAAAACTAAGTGCACCCAAGACTGGAAAGCCAAAAGAAAGAAGCGGTATTGTTATATCCCACAAGCCAGGATCGCCAAGGGGAAGGTGGAAGAAGTTTTAGACCAGTCCAGCAGAAGTTAGAGCCACAGAAGAAACACAACCACTGCTAGGGACCTAGAAAGCACAGAGAGGGGGGAGAAATACCCTGGCTTCTTCCATTCCTGCCCCTCTAATTTCCCACCAGTGTCTTCCATTGACTGAACCCATCTGGAAGCCAGATGACCTAGGAGCTTGAGAAACACATGCTACAGCCCCCCCCACCACAACATAATGATCACAACAGGGAAGTGTAAAAGATGGATCAGAGAGCAAACAGCCCAAGACCGGTGCACTACCCCATTTCATCTTACCATCTCTCCTCAATTGCTCAATTTCGATCACATGATATTGTTTAGCTATCAACATAGCACTCATTACTATCTAGACATATCTTGATTATTTGCTTATTCATATTACCAAATTAGAATGTAAGCATCATGGTCCTGGTCTGTATATATGTCTCTGGTAGCTTGAGCAGCGCCTGACTCAAGCAAGGCATTCATTAGATGTTTAGAGAAAATACACTGGATGAGTGATTACTTTGTCACCAGCTTTGTGCCAAGGGCTTTACATGAACTATCTTACAGAGTCCTTACAACAATCTTGTGACTGTTTTATATATGAGAAATCTGAGGCTTAGTGGAGTATTATGAGGCACTGTGTCTTTGATAGATTCCAGGACCCAGTAGGCTACCAATAATATAAGCTCCAAAGGAGAAATGACCGTCTCCATATATAATACATCAATATGACACTGTACCAACTTAAAAATTCAGTTTTCCTAATAATGAATATCTTATTCAACACCTTCACTGAGCAGTGTTGGATAACATAGTTGACATATGCTCATCAATTCTCTCTTCCAAAGAGAAAGTGAACGGAAACAAATCTAAGTCATTGTGAATCTCATACAAGGTACCAATCACCTGACCTCAATCCATTGATCCTCAGACAACAAAGGGCTTATTTCAAGACTTATGTAGTGCCTTCATTTTAAGCTGGACACTGGACAATATAAAATACTATGTCTGATTGCTACCCTTTAAATGTAATTCTAGGTATTAGTGGTCTTGGTAAAATATGTTCACCTGAGGGGGAGAAAAAAAAAACCCACATCTAAGCTCTAGCCACATGGCTTCATACAGAGTCAAACAGGAGTCACAGAGCTGCATTACATTTGGGGCCAAATGTTTTATTCATGGCATCTGGCCATGGAGCATCTGTCCTTAGGAAAGGATGGAAAAAGGAATCCAGGGAGGCTCTGCTTGAGGAAACACCAGCATCCCTACCCCAGCCCAGTTCCATGTTTTTACCTGCAGTGTGAATCATGGCTACTCAGGCTATCTCAGAGGAGAAGCCAAGATTCTGTCTTTAGCTTTCAAAGCAGCTCTTCATCTTGCAAGAATGTCAGCTGTTCACTTTGTAACACAACCAGCCAGGAACAGTTTCAGTCCTTGGGCTCCATTAAACCATGACTCAATAAGATAATTAAATTCCCAAAGATAAAGATATAGAAAAAGGCACCATCACTGTTGCCTTTGAGCCCAAATCAAGTTCATGCTGTTTTATTTTTAAGCCATAGAATTTTATTAGGCTTTACATTAAATCAATAAAGAAAGTCTGGACCAAAGTTTGGAGAGCTCTGGATGTAGTCATAATGGATCCCTTGAAATCCAATTAAATAGACTCTGAAACTGGCTTGGAACTTCTGCCTTGTTTAGATGAAATAACAAGAGTTTCAGCCATAGTCCTCCAGCCATAATACATTGACTATCCATCACTGATTGGACACCATAGGGTCATACAAGAAAAAAATATGTTTCCTTCTCTGAATGTAGTATTTCCAGGTCCTACAATTGGTCTTCCAAGTGAACTCTCATAGGATATGAGATCCCACATGTTATTTTTAGTTATTTACATTCTAATCTATTCCAAATATTTGAGGTGGGTAATATTGTTATGTTAATCACCATATATTACATCATTAGTTGTTGATGCAGTGTTCCATGATTCATTGTTTGTTCATAACACCCAGTGCTCCATGCAGAACGTGCCCTCCTCAATACCCATCACCAGGCTAACCCATCCCCCCACCCCCCTACCCTCTAGAACCCTCAGTTTTTCAGAGTCCATCATCTCTCATGGTTCGTCTCCCCCTCTGACATACTCCCCTTTTCTTCCTCTCCTGTTATCTTCTTCTTTTCCTTTTTTCTTAAAATATGTTGCGTTATTTGTTTCAGAAGTACAGATCTGTGATTCAACAGTCTTGCACAATTCACAGCGCTCACC
>NW_027397075.1:4742032-4776636 GCF_003265705.2 Callorhinus ursinus | reverse complement strand
ATGTGATCAATTCTGGAGAATGTTCCATGGGCACTAGAGAAGAATGTGTATTCCGTTGCTTTGGGATGGAATGTTCTGAATATGTCTGTGAAGTCCATTTGGTCCAGTGTGTCATTTAAAGTCTTTATTTCCTTGTTGATCTTTTGCTTAGATGATCTGTCCATTTCAGTCAGGGGGTGTTAAAGTCCCCCACTATTATTGTATTGTTGTCAATGTGTTTCTTTGCTTTTGTTATTAATTGCCTTATATAATTGGCTGCTCCCATGTTCGGGGCATAGATATTTACAATTGTTAGATCTTCTTGTTGGATAGACCCTTTAAGTAGGATATAGTGTCCTTCCTCATCTCTTATTACAGTCTTTGTTTTAAAATCTAGTTTGTCTGATATAAGGATTGCCACCCCAGCTTTCTTTTGGTGTCCATTAGCATGGTAAATGGTTTTCCACCCCCTCACTTTCAATCTGGGGGTGTCTTTGGGTCTAAAATGAGTCTCTTGCAGACAGCATATGGATGGGTCTTGTTTTTTAATCCAATCTGATAGCCTGTGTCTTTTGATTGGGGCATTGAGCCCATTTACATTCAGGGTAACTAGTGAAAGGTATGAATTTAGTGCCATTGTATTACCTGTAAGGTGACTGTTAACTGTCTGTTGTCTGTGTTCGTTTCTGCTCTTTGCTGCTTTTAGGTTCTCTCTTTGCTTAGAGGACCCCTCTCAATATTTCTTGGAGGGCTGGTTTCGTGTTTGCAAATTCCTTTAGTTTTTGTTTGTTCTGGAAGCTTTTTATCTCTCCTTCTATTTTCAGTGATAGCCTAGCTGGATATAGTATTCTTGGCTGCATATTTTTCTCGTTTAGTGCTCTGAAGATATCTTGCCAGTCCTTTCTGGCCTGCCACGTCTCTGTGGATAGGTCTGTTGCCAATCTAATGTTTCTACCATTGTAGGTTACATATCTCTTCTCCCGAGCTGCTTTCAGGATTTTCTCTTTGTCTCTGAGACTCGTAAGTTTTACTATTAGATGTCGGGGTGTTGACCTATTTTTATTGATTTTGAGAGGGGTTCTCTGTGCCTCCTGGATTTTAATGCCTGTTTCCTTCCTCACATTAGGGAAGTTTTCTGCTATAATTTGCTCCAATATACCTTCTGCCCCCCTCTCTCTCTCTTCTTCTTCTTCTGGGATCCCAATTATTCTAATGTTGTTTCGTCTTATCGTATCACTTATCTCTCGAATTCTGCCCTCGTGATCCTGTAGTTGTTTCTCTCTCTTTTTCTCAGCCTCTTTATTTTCCATCATTTGGTCTTCTATATCGCTGATTCTCTCTTCTGCCTCATTTATCCTAGCAGTTAGTGCCCCCATTTTTGATTGCACCTCATCAATAGCCTTTTTGATTTCGATTTGGTTAGATTTTAGTTCTTTTATTTCTCCAGAAAGGGTTTCTCTAATAACTTCCACGCTTTTTTCAAGCCCAGCTAGTATCTTTAAAGTCATGATTCTGAACTCTAGGTCCGACATCATACTAATGTCTGTATTGAGTAGGTCCCTGGCTGAAGGTACTACCTCTTGTTCTTTTTGCTGAGGTGATTTCTTTCGTCTTGTCATTTTGTCCAGAGGAGAATAGATGAATGAGAGAACGAAATGCTAACAGGTTTACAACATCCCCAGCAAATATACTGTATACAAATCAGAAAAGACCTGAAACGAGGGGAAAAGAAAGGGAAAGAAAGAAAAAAGAAAGAGAAAAAAGATAAAAACAAAAACAAAACAATACAAAAAAAGCAGAATATGATCAAATATGATCAGGCTAGTGCATAGATCAGTGCCACACACTAGATTTTGGGCGTATTTTGGTCTGTTAGAAAAAAGTGCCTCCTAAAATTTTAAAGGAAGAAAGACACATATGTACAAAATAAGGGTTGATACAATGAAGGGATGGAAGATGACTGTAAAGATGAAAATTATAAAAGGTTTTATAAAAGGACTTGGTAAGATAAGTTGTTTGAAAAAAGAAAGATTTAAGAAAAGAAAATAAAAGGAAAAAGGGAGAGAATGTGATCAGGCAGGAGACTAGAACAAAGCCATACACTAGTGATTTAGGGTATATTTTAATCTGTTAGAAGAAACTGTACCTCAAAATTTTAAAGAGAGAACAACTTATATATATATGCCAAAAATAAGGGTAACTACTATGAAGGGATAAAATATGACTCTAAAAATGAAAAATGAAAAATGTTTTTTTTTTAAAAGGGATTGATAAGATGTTGGTTAAAAAAGGGAAAAAGAAAAATAAAAAAAAACAGTCAACAAAAATTAACTTTGATGAAATAATGAATCATGGTAAAAAAAAAAAAAAAAAAGCCATGAATTCTATGTGCAGTATTCCCCTAGCACTGGAGTTCTCCCGTTCTCCTTGATCGATCAACTTGGTCTTGGCTTGCTGGCTGTTTGTGCTGATCTTCTGGGGGAGGGGCCTGTTGCTGTGGTTTCCAAATGTCTTTGCCGGGGGCGGAATTGCCCCGCCCTTGTGGGTCCGGGCTAAGGAAGCTGCTCCGGTTTGCTCTCAGGAGTTTTTGTTCCCTGCAAGCTCTCCGTACAGCCTTGGAGGACCAGGGCAGAAATGGTGGCCTCCCAATCTCCACCCGGAGGAGCTGAGAACTTGGGGCCCCGCTCCTCAGTGTGCCCCCAGAGAAAAGCAGTCACTCCCGTGTCCCCGGTCTCTGGCCGCACTCCATGCTCACCCGGCCTGTGACCGAGCGTTGCTATCTCTGGCACCCGACCCCGCGCAGAGTCTCCAAACCCAGCAGATCCCTGCAGTGCGTTCCCGCACCGCTCCTCCCCGGGAAGGAAGGGGAGTCTCCCCGGATCTGCCGCCTGCTGGGTCCCTGCTGGAGGAGCCGTGCCCCGACTGGGCCACAGATCACAGTTTATGGCAACCCCGAGCTGAGAGCCCGCGACTCTGCTCCGTCTCTAGCCGGCTTCCCCGCTCTGATACCTGGGAGCTCTGGCGCACTCAGGCACCCCCGGTCTCTCTGTGACCCCAAGGGTCCTGAGACCACACTGTCCCGGGAGGATTCCACCCCCCGCTTAGCCACTGCAGCGGCGTCCCTCCACGGAGCCAACTTCTAAAAGGTCTGATATTGTGCTCCGCGGCTCTAGCACTTGCCAGAAGCGGCCGACGGAGGCCCCTCCCCCGCCGTCTATCCTCCCGAATATCGCCTCGGATTCACTTCTCCGCACGTCCTACCTTCCAGAAAGTGGTCACTTTTCTGTTCAGAGAGTTGTTGCTACTCTCTTCTTCGGTCTTCTGTTGAGTTCGTAGGTGTTCCGAATGGTTTGATCCCTATTCAGCTGAATTCCTGAGACCAGACGAAATCTAGGTCTCCTACTCCTCCGCCATCTTGCTCCGCCCTCTGAGGTGGGTAATAGACATATGCATAGTACATCCATATAAGGAATATTAAGTGGAAAAAATCAAGGTGAATATATTATGGTACATACATACAATACAGTGCTCTGCAGCCATTAAAAATGATGATGCAACCATCTATGTTTTGATAAGAATGTTCTGTAAGTTTCATTGTTAAGTGAAGAGAACAATGTGCAAAAGAGGCGTACTATGCTATAATTTGGTTTACAAAATGAGAGAGATAAATACGTAGAAACTACCTTTGAAAGGATATATAAGAAATTCTTAACAGTGGTTGCCTCTGGGGAAGAAAACCAGAGATATTTTTTACATCTCCTTAGCTTTTTAAAAAACCATATGCATTTATTACTAATGAAATGACATATTTAAGAATTAATTTTCTTCCAAACCAAGAAAAAGTAAACTTTGGTAGACACTTTTGGTGCCCCACTCAGATCTCCTTTCATCTGCTTGAAGTGTTGGATTTACAGTTGACCCCTGCTGGCTCCTTTGCCTTAAGGTGGGATCAACTCTGAGATGCCATACATGCTCCAAGAGCACCCCTTGGGATCAGGCTGGTGCTCCTCTCCATCAGGAACTCATCCTTGATGACCTCTTTACCCTACCCTTGACTCTCCTCCAGAGAACACTCTTTCAACAAGCCACTTGCACAAGAATTTCTGATTTGCCTCTATTTCTAGGGAGCCTGGCCAAAGAAATTATTATAGAAGAAAAAGTTAGGTTGTACCAAATATTAAGACTATAATATCATGTATATGCTGTCATTACATTAGAGTCAACAATAATTTTATTCCCGTTGAAAGTAAAAATGCTCCCACCCTTAAAAACCTTCCACAATTTTCCACTGTTCTCCAGATAAAGACAGATGTATTTAGTAAGTTTTACAAGATACTTTTCCAATCTGGCCTCTGCACATCCCTCCAACCTCATCTGCACACATTCCTCATTACTCTTTCCATTCCAAACACATTGGCCTAATTGCAATCTCTTCCACTTACCATCCTTCTTTCTGCTGGAGGACACTTGCTCATGCTTTTCCCTGGAATGTTCTTCCTTCCATTCTTTGCCTGATTAACATCTACTCCTTCAATATCTCCTCAAACATTACTTTGACCAGAACAAGACCTCTTGTTCCAAGTTCTCATAGTCCCATAGACTTATTTTCTACAGCACATCTCAAAATTGCAATTGTGAGACTTATTTGTATTATTCTTCAATTAACAGCTACCTGAATCAATACAAGCCCCTTTAGGAGCAGATCTCAGCTGGTTTTGCTCACTCCTATAATCTCTAGCCCCAGGGACAGTGTTTTCCACGCTGCAAGTGCTCAGTAAAGGTTTGCTGAGTAAATAGATCATGGTTAATGAACATAACCAGCTGAAAGTCAATGCTAAATTTCACTCTGACCTGCTTAAACCCCAGACAAAATGGGAAAACAACCAGTTACTTAATTCTCAATAGAAAAAAATAATCAATTATTAATGAGGTAGCTCATCTCTGGTGGTGAAACCAGAGAAAACGTTCAACACTGTGTGCTCACTGAGAGGAGATTTTAATGGAAACACCCTTAAAATCATCCTCCCAGTAAATGAAATGATGAATGCAAGCTAGTTGTTTCTTTCATTTATTCTGAACATATTTATTAAGCATCTACTATATTCTGGGTACTCTGCTATACTCTGGGAAGTGGAAAAAATGGTAAATAGAAAGATATAAAATTCCTGTTCTCATGGAACTTAGCTTCTAAAGAGATATTCAGACAAAAGTCAACAAAATACAGGAATATGTATAAGTGCAATTGAGCAGAAATGCATGCAGTATTAAAAGATTATGATTGATGATTTAGTCTCTACCAGGAGGTTGAATGACTGGAGATCTGAAGGCTGAGTAGGATTTTCCTGGACACAGAGAGGAAAGAAGAGTGTTTGTTCCAAGCAGAAGGCATAACACATGAAACTGCCTCATGGAGGAAGGTTGTTATGGTAAGTTTGAGTCACTGTGCCTGAGATGGGGGCTGGAGTCTGGTAAAGTAAGATGTTGAGCAGGTAAACAAGAGACAGACAATGAAGCGATGTGTCCTGAGACCAATGGAAAGCTATCAAAGGGTTTTTAGCAAGTGGATGACACAATCAGACTTTTATTTAAAAAAGATCACTTGGCATCTAAGGGAGAACAGATTGTAGGGGACCCACAGAGAATATGGGAAAACCATTGGGTAGGGAGTTCAGGTTAGGTGTTGAAATAATCCAGATGATAAAGGATGGCATTTTAGCTTATGGTGATGATGGGAGTATGGACAAAAGGGAGCATATCTGATGTAGTTGGATATCATAGGGCCAAAGCAATTCTCCCCAAAGAGCAAAGAAAGTATGCCAGGTACACAGCTCTTTAATAAATTGGTTTCAACAAAATCTTAAGTTTTTGAGGACTTGTAAACTAGAATGGTAATACCTCACAAATGTGCCTCATACTTAAGCTTTCAAGGAGGCCTAGAATTCAAATTTAAACTATTTCCCAAAAACTGAGATGATGTCATCCACAGAGCTAACAGTGACATGCATAGGTTCTCAATGAGCTGGAAGCACAGTTAATAATTCATATCCCATTAGAAAAGACAAAGATTCTGCTATATATGTTGCATGTATTTATGTAACTATAAAGTTATGGATATATATGCTTAAGTTAATTAGAAGTAACTATATAAAGCTATTCCAAAATGGGAGGATTGATCTCCCCAATTAATTTTTTTAGTACCTTTCTTTGTAAAGTGCTTGGGTTAAAAGAACACCTTGAGGTGTGGTTATAGTGACATCTAAGTCAGGTAGAACCAATCATTGCCATTCACTATCAAAGTGACCTTTCCAACTAAGTCTATCCCTTGCACAATGTTATCCAAAGATTATTCCTATTCAGGTGTACCTCACTTTACATGAGCAGAAAGTTTTATAGCTAGCATTTTCTGCCTTTATTTTTTGCGGGGGCTTTTTTTTTTTTAACAAGGAACCTTGTATGTAGACTATTAGCCTGATCAATTGATAAGACCAAGGGTTTAAAAGGACAAGTTTGTGGATTCAATTCCTACATGGGCCAATTAGTTACAAATTAAAATGATAGGATTTTCAGCTTGAAGGAATTTCAGAGGTAGTCTTGTCCAAACAAAATTTTACAGATAAGAAAAGTGAGACCCAAGGGGATGACTTCTCCAAGATCACCAAGTCTAGTGACAGAGTTGTTCTTTTTTTTTTTTTCAAAGATTTTATTTCTTTATTTGAAAGAGAGAGCTAGAGAGTGCGAGAGAGCTCGAGCAGGGCGGGGAGGGCGAGGTGGGCAGAGAGAGAGGGAGAAGCAGACTCCCCGCTGAGCAGGGAGGCAGGGAGCCCAATACAGGGCCAGAGCCCAGAGTCCTTGGGATCATGACCTGAGCCAAAGGCAGACGCTTAACCAACTGAGCCACCCAGGTGCCCCACAGAGTTTGCTTTTTTTTTATTATTATTATGTCATGTTAGTCACCATACGGTACATCATTAGTTTTTGATGTAGTGTTCCATGATTCATTGTTCGCGTATAACACCCAGTGCTCCATGCAGTACGTGCCCTCCTTAATACCCTCACCAGGCTAACCTATCCCCCCACCCCCGTCCCCTCTAAAACCCTCAGTTTGTTTCTCAGAGTCCATAGTCTCTCATGGTTCATCTCCCCCTCCGATCTCCCCCCCTTCATTTTTCCCTTCCTTCTCCTAATGTCCTCTGTGCTATTCCATATGTTCCACAAATAAGTGAAACCATGTAAAACCTAATGAAACAAGGCTACTTGCCACCCCTCCAAAAAAAAAAACAAAAAACATTATACAACTATGCTCTTGCATGAATACAAATGAGTCTTCTTATTCTAAGTAGCCAACTGACAGATGTGTTTTATGTTTATGGTTTATTTGAATATACAGAAACTCACACTAGATTAAGAAAAAGAGGGTTTTTACTGGAAATATAATAGATGGGTAATATATTCAAGGGGAGGGATGAACAATCAGTCTCAGGGACATGCCATAACTAGGGCATCACAAGAGATCATATCAGTAGAAGTACGAGAATTGATTCCCTGGAAATTACCACTGGCCTTTCCACTTCTTCTGAGTCAGACCAAAATTAAAATTTTTTCCAGGAGAGAGTGCTGCTTACAACTATCATGGTCTCATTTATATCAGACCAATAGTTCCAACAAGAATGACTAGAAAAGCTGGAAATTTTTTAAAATATGTTTGAAGTCATTGGAAAGCTACCAAGGTGGCCAGGATGTAAAGAAAAGCTCAATATTCTGTACCAAGCTTCCCACTGAACAGGTTTGCCAATGTGGAAGCAGGTTAAAGGTAAGAAGCTAGTTAGAAAGTAATAACTAGAGGGTTAAAAAGAAGAATAACTCTTTTGGAAGTCTTAGGGGGGCTGAGTAAAAGTAATATTCATGGTGACTGAAGTAGCCATATACTTGAGGGGCCAAGGTCATGGAGAGGATAAAAGTAAGCTTGACATTCGGCTTTTGCATTCCCGGTTGAGGCCTTTATAAATTTGTAACGAGTGGCTGAGGGCCTGAGAAGCCAAAGAGAAAGCACAAACTAAAACCCTGGGAGGCTAAGCAAAGTTTATAGTGGTCTCACAATAGTGGTGAGACAAAAACAAGAGTTCAGGATTAGCCAAACACAGGAAGTTTCAGTAAACACCCTAAGGCTTTTCACTGGGAGCCCCGAAGCAGTCTACCCTCAAATTAAGGGCAAACTGAATGTAGATCATCCCATACAAAGGCAAACCCAGCTTAGTGTCAGATCAATTTTATCCAAGATAAAGGTCATCTGCCTCTACTTTAGCTGCCTTCCAAAATCAAAACTGTGCCCTTTCTAGAGGCCGATAACATCATCAGAGTTTCTACAGTGTTTCATACGTTTATCTGGCATTCATTTTTATTTTTTTTTAAAGATTTTATTTATTTATTTGACAGAGAGAGAGAGACAGCGAGAGAGGGAGCACAGCAGGGGGAGTGGGAGCGGGAGAAGCAGGCCTCCTGCCGAGCAGGGAGCCTGATGCGGGGCTTGATCCCAGGACCCCGGGATCATGACCTGAGCCAAAGGCAGACACTTAACGACTGAGCCACCCAGGCGCCCCTGTTTATCTGGCATTTAATAAAACAATACCATTAATATGAAGTGATGAGATAAAGAGGAGGAAAAAAATGGGATATTAGATTATCAAATAGAGAAATTAAAATAACTTTAATATATTCAAGAAAATAAATGGCAAGTTGGAGAGAATTACCAGAGAATTACAATCTGCATCAAAGAATCAGAGAGTTTCTAGACTGGGTGATGGGTATTAAGGAGGGCACATGTTGGGATGAGCACTGGGCGTTATAGGCAACTAATGAATTGTTGAACACTACAACAAAAACTTATGATGTACTATATGCCAGCTAACTGAACCTAATAAAAATAAATAAATAAAAATTAAGAATTCAGTAGATAAGTTAACATTAAACACAAAAGAACAGAGAATTAGTCTATCTGAAGATATATCAACAGAACATATCAAGAATGGAACACAGAGCATCAGAGGAATATGAGACTTCTGGAAAAGCTCTAATATTCATGTAATTAGATGTCCAGTAAGGGAGGAGAGAAAGACTGGTGGAAGGCAGGAGAAGCAAGTTTGAAAAGAATTTTCCAAAAATGATTTAAGACATCAAACCACAATTTCAAGAAACTCTATCAATCCCAAGTAGGCATCATAACTATAAATATGTATGTAATTTAAACCCAGATACATGATAGTAAAACTTCCAAAATCCAATGGCAATCAGAAAATTTTAAAAAGCAACCAGAGAAAAGAGCAGCATTACCTTCAAAGAATTATAGATGACTTCTCAGCAATAACGATGGAAGCCAGAAGACAATGGAATGATATCTTTAAAGTACTAAAAAATTTCTATAGATAAAATTCTGCTTGGGCTTTCTTTGACCGAATGCCCAGTCTTGCATAAGGTTGGGCCCTATGGAATAAGTTTCCCAAAGGAAACAGGAACTATAACCAGTAAAAGAGAGAAAGAAAAGAAATATGCAAGGCAAACGGAAATAAGAATAATCTATGCAATGATTTAATCCTCATGACATCTTTCTGTGGAAGGTAGAGAAACCGTTTGCCCAAGGTCATAAGTCATACAGTGAGCTGTCAAGATGCGACTCAAAGCCAGGTCTAACTTCCAATCCCATACCCTTAACCTATATTCCCCACAGAATGCCTTCCAAAGAAGGAAGGAAGCTGGCAGTCCGATTGTCTGAGTCAAACCTGGCAGTCTTGGGATGACAGATGTTGCAGCCTGATCACCCACCTATCCAAAGGGGGATCTTTTTAGACTCCAGGGAAAAAAGCAATCTTTCTTAGAGATAAAAATCAACATTTCACAGAGGAGCTGGCAAAGCCTCACTCCTATGTAAAATATGTAGCTTATCTATTTTCCAGCTAATGTGCAAAATTATACTCCCAATAAAGGACCTAACTCAATGCAAGGGACTCGTGACTGTCTTGTTTATAAACAAAACCAAGGCAACACACTCATCAGCAGAATAACCCAAGTACATTAAATTCACTCCCATGTGAGAATGATAATCATCGTGTGGCCATAATAGGCCAATTCTTCCAATTTGATGATATTATGTCTTGACACACAAAGGAATGGATGGAACTGTGTAGCTAATGAAGTTGCTTAAACTCTTGGTATTTTGGTGAGTTATACCCATGGTGAGATGAAATAAATATCCAGCTAAGGGCTTCTCCTGGAACGTTGCCAATGTTCACTCTTCTTTAATGATTAACAAGTCACAGAAGGGTTATTTTCCCACCCTTCCAAATCAGATGCAATAAACATACATTAAAAGAGGACAGCACTTCAGAAAAATTATCCAGACCCTTCAAAATAAACTCCGATCTACTTGTCTGGCAGAAGTGATTCATTTAGTTCCTGAGTGGTGTTTTCTTATTTTGAGCATCCATTTTGCCATCCAAAAACACCCTGTCAAATCAGACTTAGACACAGCCTATTAAAATGTTAAGCTTCACCTGATAAAATATAATTATAGCATTCCTGACATTTTTACATAGCACACACATGCTTCAAGCCAATTTTGCTGGAGTTAAGATTTTTCCTTTAGATGTGTGAATGCATGATGAAGCTGTAAGAAATTATCATTATGTCAAACTCTAATATAGTTGAGAAAATGAATCCAATATAAATAAGAAAACCAAACCAGAATGTGTAGAAAATGAATAAGAATGGAGAAAATGGTGACAAAGGTTATGTGTCAAAACACTTAGAAAGCTCATCAAATCAAGCAATTAAATAACGACTAAGGTGGCATTCGCCAGCTAGTTGCTTAAAGGTTTATCAATTTTTCAGCTTATTGGGGCAGTGGTTTATCACCTGGGAGCTTTTAAAAATTGCAAATACTTGACCACATTTCAGGTCATTTGGATCAGAATTTCTGGAGGTGAAATCCAGGTATCGATATTTTTGAAAAGCTATCCTCCCCAGTTATTCTAATGTATGGCCACTGTCAACAATCCCAGCAGAGTTAGCACCTGAAAGTGGTTTAATGGTTAGGTCAGCTTGCTTATACACTACCTTTAAGTATGCATTCAAACCTAGCCATAACACAAGTAACAAAGTCCTTTAGATAAAGCAAGGTATGATAAAGATGTCCACAACTTCTTTGATTCTCCTCCATTAAAAGGATAGGGGGGTATGGATATTTAGTCACTCATTTATAAGGAACAGGATGTGGCAGAAGTCACAGGATATAATTTCCAAAATTCGGTCAGAAAAAAACAAACCTCCTCTTGCTGTCTCTTGGATCTCTGAGTCTGGGGAAAGCCAGCTGCCATGTGGTAAGGACACTCAAGCTGCGCTACGGAGTGGCCCATGTGGCAAGGAACTGGGGGTATCCTGCTAACAGCCATGTGAGCAAGCCATCTTGAAAGTGGATCCCCTAACCCCAGGCAAGCCTTCAGATGACCATATCCTCAGCCAGCGTCTTGACTTTAATCTCATGTAAGACCCTGAGTCTGACCCACCCAGCTACGATGCTCCTGAATTCCTGACCGACTAAAACACTGAGATAATAAATGTTTGGGGTCTGAAGCTAAGTTTGGGGAAAATTTGTTACATAGAAGCCGATAACTAATACAGGGGGCCAGTCTTCAAACACAGACACCAGATAATTAGGATTGTCCATCAGTCTGTCGCTAGGGCATAGCATTAAACTTAACATGTGGTAAGCATTCAGTAAGTATTTGTGGAATAAATGAATGAATGATTGATTGGATGATCAATGAACAATGGAAGAGATGATTGATTGAACAAGGGAAGAGGTTTCCCTTCTCTGGTGCTCCACAGAGTATCAGAAATCTCTGTTTATCTTGCAATAATCACCAAGATTTCAGTCTGCACAGAGCCTAAAGTTTGAAGGAATTAAGGTTCCAAATTAACAGAAATGTGTCCCCGGTACTAAAAACAACATATATTATGTCATGCTTCAGCTTGGTAGAAGATCTTTCTCGTTATTTTTGCCCCCTTGGGGAATCTTCATTGGATATTGTTTCCCTAGCTTTTCATTTGTAAATCAATAGGACTTTTTTTTTTTGCTCTAAAAATTCTTAGTCCAATATTCAACAATCCAGTTTCCTTAAATAACTAATTAATTATCCACATGTTGTCACAAACAGCACATTCTTCACTTTACTCATTGCAATCAGCTTCTTGCTTCCCACCAAGTCTTTGGAGGACATTATTATTCTCATCCATTGCTCAAGAGGCACATGCCTTCTTAGTCACCCATTCCTTGGATGAAGCTGTTTGTTCTTTTCTTTCCCATGTGGGGAGCAGATGAGCTCCCTAAAACTGTGGTTCCTGAATCCTTTAGGAATCATTTGGCTTATTAATCTAAGTAATCTCTATACCCAATGTGGGGCTTGAACTCAGGACCCCAAGATCAAGAGTCACATTCTCTTCCGACTGAGCCAGGCAGGTGCCCTTAAATCCATATTTTTTTTTAAAGACTCTGAGTTATTCAAGAAATCATTGCATTTCAATGTCCTTATGCTTTTGTTATTTTAAAAGGGTTACACTTCCCAAAAAGTCTATTTCCTATTTTTTGGCTAATGTTAATATAGCTTGCACAGGTATGGTTTTTCTTTCCTTACCCTCTTTCCTGGGACCTGGACATTCCAAAGATAATTAACAAATGGGGGCAGGTCACATTCGATTATGTAATTCCAGGCGGGAGAGGGGATAAAAATTCTTTTAACATAATAATGCCAAGAACTCAGAGCCAGGAGAAGGGCCATTGGAGTAGTTTCAATGTCCAGGATTGTCAATGCTCTACCCACAGGGTTCAAAGTTACCATCTACCAGACCCACATCCCTGCACTGATCCTCAGTGGAACCAGATGTAGCTGAGCGAGTGACATCCTATTTTTAAAATATTGAGTAGAAGAGGCAGGATATCATGAGAGGAGCACAAGGGAGTTAAGGTCTACAGTAACCATGAAGGGAAAGCACTTTTTTTTTTCAACCAATACATATGGATTCATCCCTGTTGAGACGCTGGTAACAAAACAGAGTAGAAAGGATGAGCCACCCACACCAGTTGATAGTGGCCTCTGTATGGTTTGATATAGGACTGGACCAGAAAAAGGCATATTTTTTTTAACCTTCTTCTGGATAATATGTGTGTAACCAGTAAATACTAAAATTCTTTAATAATGGGCTGTCCCTGACTCCCCATTCCACTCTTAAGGGTTTAGTTATAGGATTTTATTAACACCCTTCAGTATGAGCAGCCATGAATTATCTACCAGTATTAAAGGTAACAGTTTCCATGAACTCAAACATGAAGAAGGACTGAGGACATTCATAACTATTTTCAATCTGATAGCTCTTTCCAGGGGCAACAATTTGCTTGTAAACCGGCCAAGACACATGAGACCACCTATGTATCTCAAAGATCTGCCAGCCCACACACATGTGTTCCCAACCTGATTGCCCCTGGAGAAGTCCCATCCGTATAAAAGTGAATTAAGTCAAGAGCATGTTCTTCTAAATTCATATCTGTCCTCGGTAAGAAAGAGCAGGGTTGTTTTCCAGGAAGATTTGGGCTACATGCATTTTAGGCAGGGCAACATGCAGGTAGGGTGCTCCCACAGACCACGTGGGTTTCACCCTCCCCAGACTGCTGGTAGGAAATTGACTACTCTAATGTGACTGACACATGGTTGCGCAGTCTCCCCCCTACCAGGAGGTAGATCAAGTTGACTTTTGAGAAATATGCTTGCTGTCTCTGACTGTGTTTGTTTTGTTGGCAGGCTCACAGAATGCCAAGGCTCCTGGGGAGTTGCCATCTGGATGGCTGGCCAGCAGGGTTCTGCGGGAGGCCTGCCTGCCCAAGCCAAGAGAAGCACATTTCCTTCTACAATGGACTGTTCTTTTGGCTTCTCACCTTCTCTGCCCTCTGTGCATAACTACCCTACGTGCTGCCCCATTTGGGAGTCCACTCAAGTGGAGTTAAGCAATTGGGAAATGGGAGATTTTACTCTCCAAAACTCAAGAGCAAACGGTATCTTCAGTTCCAGAAGTTCACAAACTTTTTTTTTAAGCATCAGGGTTGTGAGGGGATTTTCTAAGGTGATGAGAATCTTCTCCGTCTCCACCAGGGTGATGTTTATATGGGTATACGGATTTGTCAAAATCCATCGAATGTATACTTTATATGTGTATATTTTGTTGTATGTCAATTATACTCCAATAAAACTGACTTTTTAAGATGCATAACTAAAGCCCAATAAACATAATAGGGTTTTAAAATATGAATCATTTGGGGGCACCTGGGTGGCTCAGTCAATTAAGCATCCGACTCTTGGGTTTGGCTCGGGTTATGATCTCAGGGTTGTGAGATCAAGCCCCACATCAGGCTCCACGGTCAGCAGGGAGTCTGCTTGAGATTCTCTCCCTCTCCCCCTGCCCCTCCCCTGGCTCACACACACTTTCTCTCTCTCTCTCTCTCTCAAATAAATAAATAAAATCTTTAAAAAAATGTTTAAAATATAAATCATTTGGGTTCTAGTTATGGGTGCCATGGAGGAAGCATAGTCTGCCTTGTCTCTCCCACGCACTTAAAAGCCTTGCAAAGAATACTTGAGACAGCATCTGAGGTCTCTGAAAAGAAAATGGTAGCAGGCTGACTGGGGGGGTTTGAGGGGGGAGGACAAACAGAACTCAAAGCAGGACCAATCCAGCAGTGAATTTCTGGGATTTTTTTTCCTCCACTTGTATCCCCAGCCTAGACCCAAAGGCATGCCAAACCCCAGCACCAGACAGTGGACGCGGACAGTAAGAACTCCCAGAGAACCCTCACTCTAGTCTAATGAGGAAGGATGCCCCTAAAGGTCTGGGGAGGGGGGCGATTTCTCATTTTATGCTTTTTCCATTTTCCAGCACCCTAGCCCCCACGAATCCTGTGACAGCAGTAGCTACAGTGATGGTGGCCACAGCCAAGCAAGTACCTGAAACGTCTCCATCCCTACTGGTTTTTTTACTACCTCTCTCCTCCCACGTCTTGGCCTCAGAGTAAGGCGCAGTCATGGGAAGTGCACGGTGGAGGGGAAAATAAAGCTCCGGATTTCCAATCAAAAGAGCAAGAAGGGAAGAAGTAGCCATGGGAGCCAGAAAGCATTAGGGAAATTGCAGAAAGGAGAATTCTTAAGATCTTATGCCTCTCTTGAGCCCCAGAAAACAGGTCTAGTGCTGAGAGTGTCCCGTCTGTTTTCCCTAAGGGGGGTGCCCTGAAATTGTGGGCTTTTTCCCCATCCTGCAGAGTTGGGCAGGCTTTCTGCACCTGCTCACTAGCTGTCTGCAAAGCCTCACACTCTCCATCCGTGAGAACACTGTCAGGAACCCAGACACAAGAGGAGGAAGATGGGTTTGGGAAAGCACTGGGGGTGCCCATGGGCCAGTTTGGGGGATCCACAGCTAAGGCATCCCCAGAAGCTCATGGAGGGCTTTCTGATGGAGTCCACAAAGAAGCTAGTAGGATCTGCATGCCTTTGGTGCATTCTGAGCCCTGGTTGCTGTATTCCCAGCCTCTCCCTGGTCCTCGGTCATACAGCTCACCTCAGTATTCTGGATGGAGGAGACAGAAGTCCTCTTGGGCAATGTCGTACATGGCTGGGAAACCAGGTTCACACTCACAGGCTCTCACTTTTCCCCAATGAAGAACTCATGTACCGAAGGGGTCTCCCTTGGCACTGAGCTGTGCACCATGGAGCAGAGGATAGAGTGAAGCTGTTCTTATCCTCTTCATTGTGTCTATTCTTGGGGTTTTTTTGCATCAGCCATATGCTGGGACTTCTCCAGTGGACTCCCAGATTCCTACAGAGCTACCCTCTTCAGTGGGTGATTGTCAAAGTCAATGTTCTGTGGAGGGGGCTCCTAGAGAAAGCTCCTATTCCACCATCTTGCAGACATCACTTGCTTTCGCTATACTTCCTTGATAATTTTGCTTCTGTTTGAAATTTTCTGTAACTAAAAGCTTTTTAAAAAGAATGAAAAGGGATTGCTCAAGTTAAAATGGAGCTGGAAGACTACAGGCACACTCTGAGTTCTCTCTCTGGCAGTCCTATCTGAGCTAACTCTATCCTCCCCGCTGAAGTTCAACAGCAGGATTCATCCTGTTTGGCCATACTCCATCAATGCAACCAACAAATATTTTTCAAACCCTCCCACACTGAAGCCTTTGCACCAGGCTGTTCACTGAATGCAAGGAGAACTCATAAAAAACACCTGCATCCCCTACATCCAATATGAGAGTCAGAGTTTGTTGTTTTGGGAGAGAGAGGTGGTTTTCCCTTTTAGTGTGCCTTTCATGGACAGGGGAGGACCTGTTGTTCCCTTGCTCTGTTATCCTTCATGACACATATGTGAGTAATTCGACCCTCCCAGGTCACCAGTTAAATGATGGTCACACTGAAGGTGCAGAACCTGCTAAGGGGGAAGAGAGGTATTTTCCCGAGCCAGACCCACTGTTTGAATAATGGCAGAAATAGTCCAGGCCAGATATCCTTGTTAGTCCTATGAAAGCCCTCCCAAGAAATGAGTCCCATTTGCTACCCCACTCCACTTCAATTAAGTCCCATTGCATTGAAATGTCTCAAAATTCCACTTCACGGGCCATCACTGAGAATCTCTGGAGACTGCTGATTTTCCGCAGTGCCCATTTTAAGCCCCTCTTTTATTAGCATCTGGCACAGGGGCCGTCCTGTGGTGGTTGCTGACACTAACACCCCCAGGGGGCACTCAGGAAGTTTTTCCTTGGTGTTGTCCAATAATTCTCACTCTGCTGACTGTGGCTTTCTTCTTCAATTAGCAATGTAATTGTGATTGCCTGGTCTCCATAATGAGCTTTTAGAGGCAATGCGGGGAGGCCATCCGTCCCCTGGGGGCAAAGCTGTCTATCTGCTGGAGTCCAGCTGGGGAAGGGAGGGTGTTTATTAGAACACTGTCACAGGTTGATTGATAGGAACTTCCAAAGGACTGTCATCAGAAGATCCTCATTAAATGGGTAAACCATAGCACCAGGCTTCTGTGTCTGGGAGTTCTGTTTCCCCACATGAAGAGCTCAACACAACCCTGAACTAGAAACTGTCTTGGCTTTCCCCTCTTCCCTGGACCTTCCTTCTGGGGCCAGAAGCGCAAGGGATAATTCCATTCTCTAGCCGCCCAGAAGGAGCTGCTGGGACAGACACCAAGTTCTGGGTTGGTGATTTGACTGGAGAAACGCACCAAGCCCGCACCTTCTAGGGAAAACATGGCAAATGCTCCAGGTGAAGCAGAAGCGGAGTTGTTTATCGTTGTTCGGTCTGCTTGCTTGTTTTCTTTGGGTTGGGTTTAGTTCTGTGTCTTCACTGCCAGGACATTGCATCCACCTTTAGAAGAGCTTTGTCAATATGCTGCCGCTCTCACCCATTAATTTGCCTACCTGATCTCACCCCTGCCTAGTCTTCCACCCTCCTGACTCATCTTTCCCTTCACTTGCTTTATTCCGGCCCACCAGCCTCCAGATCTTTGCACATGCTGTCCCACCCACCTGGAAGACAATTCCCTCCTTCCATATGGCTATCTCCCAGCCATCCTTCGTGTCTCAACATAAGGACTACTTCTGCAGGGAGGCTTCCCCCACTTTTCAGTCTGATTTAGCCTCTCTGACATGTTCTCACAACTCCCCGTGCTTTCCCTTCCGGGGATGCAGCACAAGGCTAATCACATAATCATGCAGGTGATCCTCCGTTTTCCAGGCCTCTCTTCCATTAGTTTGTAAGCTGCTTTACAGGCAGAAACCACATCTGTCCTGTTTCCGCTAGAAACTCAGTGCCTGGCACATGGCAGACATTTAACAATGACTTGCTGGGTGAATTTGATGGCAAAGGAGCAGGGGAAGAATGCACAAGGAGGCAGATGGGGAAGTAAGGCATTTTAGCATAATGATACATAACGAGAAGGGTCTCAAACAAAATGCAGGGCGCCTGATAATTAAAAGAATGACTTCCCCACCCTTCACTCCCTCTCACTGCTACTAAAAATACAACACCTTTCTTATACATGACCTCCTTGGGTCTTACAGTCTTTTGGATTGGCCGGCCAGGCATCGTTCTCCCTGCTCACCTTATTGACTGAGAAGGTGACAGGTTTGGCCAGTTTCCCTGACCCGTTCAAGGTCATTTGGCTGAGAAAAGGCAACACCTGCACTCAAGCCTAGAGTGTGCAGGCTATCCACTGCCACAGCACACACTCACTCCCTCTCCTGGCCTGGTCTCCCCTCTGTCCCCAGAGGAAAATATTCGGTAACCATTCTTTATCGCTTCTCCACCTGTTCCTTTGGAAGAGAGATTTTTGCCACTGGAGGAGCCGTTAAAATTAGAAGGGAGCTGCTTCCTCTGCAGGTGCTGTAAATAAAGATGAGGCTGCTCTGGTCCCAAAGGCGATTTAACTTTAATTGCATCCAGAACAGATCAGCAAGTGAGAGGTGACTCAGACATGAATCTTCAGGAGGGGAGGGGGATGACAAAGTATTATAAAGTTTGGGTTTTTTTTCCTTCTTTTTGTCAAATAATGCCATTAAAAGCCATTTTGCACCCGATGACATAAAATGATGGAGTTTTGAAGCACAAAGGGGTTTGTCTCCCAGGGCACTCCAAGTGGCCATCAAAGTAAAATGGAGACAACATCTGCCAAAACACACTGTCAACCGGTACTGCTTCACCTGCAGCCACTGTTTCCAAGAATGCGGGAGATGGAAGCAAACATATCATTCACGCAACATATTTTTATTGAGCACCTACTCTGTGCCAGACACTGTCTAAGGCCTAGGGATGGAGCGGAGCAAAGTAAAATCCCTACATTGTGGAAATCACCTCCTTCTTATGGGACTGCTGCATACAGCTGTGCATTGCAAAACCCTGAAGGGCGTCATTCCCGTCACAGCTATGGGAATGAGTCCCCTAGATGCACAGTGCCCAACTTGCTTAACTGTACACAGCAGTCCTGAGTCACCCCCCCCCCCCAGCACACACACACTGCTTCTATAGTGGGCCAGGCCACCATCATTTCCCAGTGGAATTGGTTGTTGTACTTTCCTAACTGGTCTCCTTGATTCTACCCTGCCCCTCAATCGTCTTTTCTCAACACAGCAGATCCTATACATGTATCCCTATGCACAAGTGCACTCAGCTCTCCAGGGTACATACTTAGGCCTCCAATTGCTGGGGGTTTTCAACATGTGTATTACCAACTTTGCTGAATCAGGCCAAAGGCTCCCACCTAAAGCATTTAAAAGTTCTTGAACCTCCAAGTGCCTGTTCTTTTGATGGTGATCCCTGTAGTCTATGTCTTCTCGACAATGTACAGATGAGAAAAAGAGCAATTCGGTGGCAGTTTTCTCTGTCTTTAAGTCAAAACCCTGTCCTTCCTCAGCTCTGTGAGAAAAAGATGACTGCTGAGCAGTGGAAATTAGGCGAGCTGTCTGATGATGAACTGGCTCCAGGTTAGGTCTACAGAATAGTCATCTCCTCTGGGTTTCCACCAACAACTTCATACGTGGAGAACATCCATCACAGGCAGAGCATGTGGAATGACAATGCCATAATGATTTTCCTTCCTGTTTATCACAAGGAAGATAATCAATCAAGGCAGGGGCACTCGCGGGACCTGTTGCAGAGTGTCTGCCAACCAAGGGGGCAGAGCAGACAAGCTGCTAACAGATCTAAACAGTGGCCAGAGCCTTCTTTGTGTGGGCCTGGTTATACCGGCTCATGCCCTGTTCTCAAACCCTGAAAAGTGAAACCATCTCTTCCTCCTTGCCTTATTTGTTTGTTCAACCAGGAGCTACTGAGAGCCTACGAAGCCCTAGAGATTCCACACTAAACAAACAGATGGGGGCCTGCTTTCAAGGACCTTACATTCTACTAGCAAAATAAGTGAAACCACAAGGCATCACTCCACTAGTGTTTATTGAGCACCTATATTGTTTTTTTTTAAGATTTTATTTTATTTATTCATGAGAGACAGAGAGAGAGAGAGAGAGGCAGAGGGAGAAGAAAGGATCCCCTCTGAGCAGGGAGCCCGATGCGGGACCCAATCCCAGGACCCTGGGATCATGACCTGAGCTGCAGGCAGACGCTGAACCATCTGAGCCACCCAGGTGCCCATTGAGCACCTATATTGTGTTGGGTGCCCCAGATTTAGAGCTCTATGAGTCATGGTCCCCATCTTCAAGAAGCTTACCATCTAATTTGGCTGACTTCCATGCACGAAGCAATAGGAACTGTGATAGATATAAGGTACAGAGTACCTATGAGAACTCGGGCAGAAATATCTGGGTCAGATTCTGGACTCAGATATGCTATTCCATTCACAAGGGTTAATTCATAACTCTTTCTGGTAGGACCACAGAGGCCAAGGGGACGGGACACAACACCCACAAGTTCTGATGGAAAATTTGGAGGACAATATTGGTAGGACAGGGTCTACAAGAAGTATCTAATCAGCCCAGAGGAGTTTGTGATACTTGATTCCCAGGAGAGAGAAGATAAAGGAAGACCCTGTATATAGTACCTGGAACTTCTGCCCCAGATACCGAAACAACAGAAACCATTCATTAAACCTGTTCACACACATTACCTCATTTAATTCCCTTAATAGCTCAAATAAGGCCTTAGAGTCCCTACTTTATAAGTGAGAAAACTAAAACCATGAGAGGTTTTTTTCCCAATGTTGCACAGCTAATAATTTGCAAAGCCACAGTTTGAACCCAACTTTACTTGACCCTAAAACCCTATCAGCACTGTGTCCAGCATCTCACGGTGCAGGAGATGAGTAGTAACATGGAAGTTTACTCAAGCATCCATTTCCCCCTTTTTCCCAAAGGTTGAAGCTGTTCCCACTCTGGTGCCACTTGGCTGGCCCCAGTGTAGTTCACAAAACTCCACCTCCAGTGACCTGGACCCTTTGTGTCCCTAGGGAGACCTGGGTCCCAAGGATGAGGAACACGTGTCCCTGCACACTCACATGGCTATGTCAGTGTGTGTTGGGAGGTTAGCATACAGTTGAATGTGGAACCCACAGGAGGGGATTAACTTAGCACAGAGAAACCCCTGCTCCCCCTACCCTTGGCTACCTGTATTGTTGGGCTGTGAGTTCAGTATCACCGGTAGCCACATGAGCCTGGAGTGAGCCCCAGGATATAAGTCAGTTAAGCGTGGTCCCTGATCAGATGCTTGTTACTTCATTTTCATCCAATCATTCATTCATCCCATATTATCACGTTTATTGAGCTTCTACTTCACTCAAAGCATTGTGAAGGAGTCAGGGGCAGTGACATAAACGTGAATCAGACCCAAACCATTAAATATATCCATTAAGATATAAATAATAAAAATGCAAGGAAGAAATTATTATTGGCATCATCATCACAGTTAAGATTATCAGGTAATACCTAGTCCATGCTTAACATGTTCTTGTCAAGAGACCAAGAGATTCATCCTTAAAGAAACTGTATGAGACAGATTATTTTAATGGTCCCATTTAATGGATGAGAGCACAAAGACTCAAAAAGTTAAAACAGCCTGACCGGAGCCACACACACTGTCAATGGTGGAAGTGGAATCAGGCAGAATGGCCATCAGGCAGGTAAAGTTCTGCACGTGTACAATATCATTCATCATACTGAAAAGGACAGAAATCACCAAGAGTCCAACAGTGGCAAACTCATCAACAATTGTACTTCTACGCAATTATACTTAAGTAAAATGCTCTACAGATTTTAAAATGGATGATGTTGATCCACATATTGACCCAGAAAGATGTTTATGATACACTAATTTAAAAAGTAGGTAATGCTGTGACACTGTATTATAGAAGTATTATTTAAAAAAAAAAAAAAACCTTTCCATGCCTATATGCTAAGAAAAAGAAGGAGATAGAATGCATTTCAAAGGCAAGGATACTTTTTCTGTGTTGCACACCTCAGCACCTAAAACAGTGCCCAGTACACATTAGATGGCTAGTCAGTATTGTCAAGTAAATAGATGATTTCTTAGTGAATACATGAATGAGTAAATTAGTGATTGGATGGATGGATGGATGGATGGATGGATGGATGGATGGATGGATGGATGAATGGATAACAATGGCAAAATGTAAGCAAGGGTGGTGGGGTTTGGGGTGAACTCTTTTCTCTTTGTGTTTACTGCACACTTTCTTTCATCAATAAGCATGAATTAGCTGTGGGGAGAAGGACATCCCATTATCTTTAGGATTACATCTTGAAAAGAATGGGTCAGGAGGTAACTGATCCTATCACAAAATTAAGCTCATGATTTGCTTCATTAACTTAGATGTCAGTATCAGATCTCAATACATAAGCATTCGATTAACATGTTACAGATGCCTTCTGTCATTTGTAAAGTTGGGTTTAAAATATCTGCCAGACCTCTCCTATGAAGCAGTTTCCCAAATTTCAGTCATATAAAAACTACCTCCATGATTTTTGCCCTAGCTGGGTTCCTACTGTAAAATTATCTTCTTAACATTTCTTTCTTTCAGAAAATTCACTTTTCAGATCTCAATGACTTATTAAAATATTAACTCAGTACCATAAATACTACTAGTATCACTTGCCACCAATTCTACAGTGAAAATTTAAAAAGAGGGAAGACAAAACCACATGGAATTCTTTCTAGATACTGTTGCTTGCTAAAGACTAAGAGCCTGTGTCCTGTTCTGTCTTTATTAAAAAGGAAGATTAGCAAGTGGCAGAGAGGTGATAAATCAGACTAACACCAAACTACAACTCTTCATTTGATTTAATTGGGATTAAAGAAAGCTGGAATAGAAATAAATTTTCACTATGTGATCCAGTATTATATAATGCTGTGTCTATGTAAAATTTAAAATAAATGTCGAGTACCAGCATATATCACATCTTGGGAAACATTGCTTTAAAGCAACTGGACATGGGGCGCCTGGGTGGCTCAGTCGGTTAAGCAGCTGCCTTCGGCTCAAGTCATGATCCCAGGATCCCAGAATCAAGCCACGCATTGGGCTCCATGCTCGGCAGAAGCCTGCTTCTCCCTCTCCCACTCCCCCTACTCTCTCTCTCTCGCTGTCTCTCTCTCTGTCAAATAAATAAATAAAATCTTTTAAATAAATAAATAAAGCAACTGGACAAGATGAGAGTATGTATATAATAATAATAATAAAAGCTACCATATATTGGAGTATTTACTATAGCAGTTTAATATACATAGTCTCCAATCTTCACAAATATTACAATACACAATGCAAAAGATGGCTATTATCCCCATTTTATAGATAGAAATAAGTAATGGTCTCAGGATCACGAGCTACTGAGTGGTAGACTTTGAATCTAAACCAGGGTCTCTCTGGCTTCAGAAAACATTGGAAAGTCTGAGGAAGAGCAGGGGAGACTCTCACCTACCGTTGGTGGCAGTATAAAATAGAACCACCACTCTGGAAGAGAGTTTGCCTATTTGTCAAAGCACCATGTACACCATACCCTAGGACCCAGCAGTTCAAGAGACCACCTTCAAGGGAAATGAATGCATATGTCCACACAAACACTGGTTTGCAGCTGCTTAATTCATAATACACAAAAACTACAAACAATTTAAATGTCCCCCAAAAGGTAAGTGAATAAACAAATGGAATACTACTCGGTAACAAAAAGGAATCAGCTACAGACACAGACAACAGAATGGACGGATTGAGTAAAAAAAAAAAAAGTCCTATGCAAATGAGCAGGTACTGTAGCATTCTCTTCATATAATGTTCAAGAATAGCATAAACTAATCTGTGGTGGTAAAGATACAAATGTAGGGATCCGAAGGGGTACATGCATCCAGATGTTTATAGCAGCAATGTCCACAATAGCCAAACTGTGGAAAGAACCAAGATGTCCATCAACAGATGAATGGATAAAGAAGATGTGGTATATATACACAATGGAATATTATGCAGCCATCAAAAGGAATGAGATCTTGCCATTTGCAATGACATGGATGGACCTGGAGGGTGTTATACTGAGTGAAATAAGTCAATCAGAGGAAGACATGTATCATATGACCTCACTGATATGAGGAATTCTGAATCTCAGGAAACAAACTGAGGGTTGCTGGAGTGGTGGGGGGTGGGAAGGATGGGGTGGCTGGGTGATGGACATTGGGGAGGGTATGTGCTATGGCGAGTGCTGTGAATTGTGCAAGACTGTTGAATCACAGATCTGTACCCCTGAAACAAATAATGCAATATATGTTAAGAAAAAAAAGAAGAAGATAGCAGGAGGGGAAGAATGAAGGGGAGTAAGTCGGAGGGGGAGACGAACCATGAGAGACGATGGACTCTGAAAAACAAACTGAGGGTTCTAGAGGGGAGGGGGGTGGGGGGATGGGTTAGCCTGGTGATGGGTATTGAGGAGGGCACATTCTGCGTGGAGCACTGGGTGTTATGCACAACAATGAATCATGGAACACTACATCCAAAACTAATGATGTATGGTGATTAACATAAAAATTAAAATAATTAAAAAAAATAATCTGTGGTTGGTGAAGTCAGAATACGAGTTACCTCTGGAGAGGGGAATTGTCAAGAAAGGAGTACAAAGGAACTTTCTGGAGTTGGGGAAGTACACTCTCTTGATCTAAAGATATAGATTATATTTACATGGTACTTGGACAAGTATATACATAGGTAAAAATTAACCAAGTTATACATTTAAGATTTGTGCATTTTATTTTTTGTAAATTTTACCTTGATAACATGCTGGGTAGAAAGTCCGTTGCTCGATATAAAAGCAAATATGCCTCCAATGAGAACAATGAGCAAGCTGACAGGCTTTCTTGGAATTCCCCTACATATCAGAGTCAAAAAAATGCTCAACTGTACTTGGGATTTCCCAATCTTGGGCCTCTTTCTTAACTACATCTCTCCTCTCAAGATACTTTAATATCTTTGAGGTCAGCGACCCTTTCCCACTCATCCTCCTATCCTTAACTGTGTCTTCCAGTGAGCCTTAGACATAGTAGTTCTCAATAAATATTTGCTGGCTTGATTTTCATGATTTCAAATGTGATTTATATAGTTATATCATGATAGTTTAATAAAGAGTTAAAGTCAAATTTAAAAGCAACAATTGCAGCTTTATTCTTATTCTTTTTTTTACTCTGCTAAACACATCTTTTATTTTTTTAATTTTTAAATTTTATTATGTTATGTTAGTCACCATACATCATTAGTTTTTTTAATTTATTTATTTTTATTATTATGTTATGTTAATCACCATACATTACATCATTAGTTGTTGATGTGGTGATCCACGATCCATTGTTTTCGTATAACACCCAGTGCTCCATGCAGTACGTGCCCTCCTTAATACCCATCACCGGGCTAACCGATCCCCCCTCCCCCCTCCCCTCTAAAACCCTGTTTGTTTCTCAGAGTCCATAGTCTCTCATGGTTCATTTCTGCCTCCGATTCCCCCCCTTCATTTTTCCCTTCCTTCTCCTAATGTCCTCCGTGCTATTCCTTCTGTTCCACAAATAAGTGAAACCAAATGATAATTGACTTTCTCTGCTTGACTTAGTTCACTTAGCATCATCTCCTCCAGTCCCATCCATGTTGATGTAAAAGTTGGGTATTCATCCTTTCTGATGGCTGAGTCATATTCCATTGTATATATGGACCACATCTTCTTTATCCATTCATCTGTGGAAGGGCATCTCAGCTCTTTCCACAGTTTGGGTATTGCGGACATTGCTGCTATGAACATTGGGGTGCATATGGCCCTTCTTTTCACTACATCTGTGTTTTGGGGGTAAATACCCAGGAGTGCAATTGCTGAGTCATAGAGTAGCTCTATTTTTATTTTTTTGAGGACCCTCCACACTGTTTTCCAAAGTGGCTGTACCACCTTACATTCCCACCAACAGTATAAGAAGGTTCCCCTTTCTCCACAACCTCTCCAACATTTGTTGTTTCTTTCCCTGTCCATTTTTGCCATTCTAAGTGGTGTAAGATGGTATTTCAATGTGGTTTTGATTTGAATTTCCCTGATGGCTAATGACGATGAACATTTTTTCATGTGTCTGTTAGCCATTTGTATGTCTTCTTCTCATTTTCAAACTCTACCTCCTATCCCACAGCCTCCCAATTAGGCCATCATAGTTGGAAGGAAAGGGGAGGAGCCTTTAAAAGGACCAGCCTGGCATCTCCAAAACAGTCCTCTAGCTTCGTGTGAACATCTCCCAAAGAAGCAACTTCTTAAAGTTCTGTTTGTAAGTATTATACCAAGGAAGATGGAGATAGAACAAAAGTCAAGTTTTATTATTAATTACAAGCCCTATGTCAATAAAGTTAACGGAAAAGTAACAATGCCATACTGGCCACTGCCAGTCCAGCTTTAGTTCCAGATGCCAATGAGCTTTGTCCCTAAACAAGAAGAAACCACTGAGCCAACAAAAAATTAGACACTGAGCCTGTAGTGGGTGGTCTTAGGGGTGATTAAGCTTGTACAATATAAGCCCTAGTTCTTCAATAATGACCTTGGGGGACATCAGCATGTGGGAAGAATGGATTCTGAGGGGAGTAGCCTGGGAGGAATGATTTTTATTAAGCCAAGGTCTTGGATGGGCCCACAGGGGTGCTCCTCTATTACTTGTTCAGACAGTCCACTGAAATTCAAGTTGGTTCTTGATGCCCTGGTTCTCCCATTCTGGGAAGTCACCCAAAGATGCAAGCCTTGTAGTAGTCAAAGCCATGGTCCAATATAGTCCTCATCCATCTAAAGGAAGAATACCTAGACTACTGTAGTACCCTGACCCAGGACCAAGGGTGAACACTGAGGTGAGGAGGAAAGGTAGGTGCCACTGCATCCTTCTTTGACTACATCTTCTTTAACCACTACATCCAACATATATGTCTATTTACCTTTTTAAAGAGCATAGATTCAGAGTCAAATTACTGTACCATGTGCCACATACTGTACCAAGCAATTTACATTAACCTATGTAATCTTTATGAGATAGATAGTATCCCCATTTTATAGGTAGGAAGAGTGGGGCTCAGGTAAGTTTACTGACAAAGTTAACATTGGCCAATAAACTATGGAGCCAAGATACGAATGCAGTTTGCCTGACTCCAAAGCCCAAATAAATTTGGAAAGACTGAAATCCCTCAGGTTACTGTAGGAATCAAAGAGATTCTATTACATAGAAATAGATGGAAAGCCTACTAGAAACCAAAACATGATCTTCTATTCACCACTAAATATAAAAGATAATCTTAATTCCTGGGGTGAGTTAGTATTATAATAAGTGTTATTGTCAGAGAACACAACTAAAGGGAGCCATCTCACGAACTTATTGTGCCAATTTCAAAAGCTAAGCTTCTCAGAATCCACTGGACATCCAAAGGAGGACCATGCTTATAACATCTTTGTAGTTCATCACTCAATTTTCAGAGCATTTATGGCAGATCACTGTAATATCTTCCCGTGGAATTACATAAAGAATAGGAATTGTTCAGATTTCCTGATTTGTATTCTCAGCACTGTCCTATATGAGGTCAGAAAAAAAAAAAACCCACAAAGTGAACTATATCATCTCCCTTTACATGAAAATAAATGAAAATCTCTGTGCTAGAAATATTTTCCCTCTCCTCTTCCTGGGGAATTTGACAGTATCTGCAACACTCATTTCATTACGCACCCTGCAAGTGTTTCACAAGGATAATCGTTTGGAGCACACAGGTTAACACAATGCTGATTTTTCTCTTTTTCCAAGTGCTTCTGGCCACCTGAGCTAGGGTGATTCTGCTCTTATCATGGCCTCTGTGGCTGCAACCTAATCTCTCCATCTCGCAACTGACTAACAACTATTTGTATGTCAATAGTTGAATGTATGAAAGCTCCTGCCTAATATGTGAAGTAAAAATGTGTTCAAAATGTCAAATGTGTTCCTTGCATGCAAGATCAGAATTTGCACTTGTTCTTAGTTGATGGTTCAGTGAAAGGGAAGACGAAGCACAGGGCAAAGAAGCCATCTGCTACGGTTTGAATGTTTATGTCCCCCCGCCAACCCTCATTTCGTGTGTTGAAGCTTAATGTCCAAGGTGATGGTATTTGGAGGTGAGGCCTTTGGGAAGGAATGAGGTTGAGATGAGGTCACGGGGATGGAGGCCCCATGATGGGATTTGTGGCCTTATAAGGGGATGAACAGCATAGAGCCCTCTCCGCCTTGTAGGACCCAATGAGACAGTTGTCTAGGAGTCAGGAAGTGGGCCCTCACCAGACAATGGATCTGCTGGCACCTTGATCTTGGACTTCCAGCCTCTGAACTGTGAGAAATAAATCTTTGTTGTTTAAGCCACCCAGTGTATGGTATTTTTGTTATAGCAACCTGAACTACCTAAGACACCATCACATGAGCGGAGTTAGGGACCACGGCAGAATATAAAATCTCAGAGCGGGTGGTCAGGTCTTAAAATCACAATCATCTTCGCCCACCACCCTTTCTGAAGGCCCACCATGGGGAATGTTATTTGTTTAACTTAAGAAGAATAAAAATGACTACTAATTGAACTTTTACTACAGGCCAGGTGTTCCTCTAATTGTCAGAACAATTCAGCATCCACATTCTGCATGAGAGTGTTCAGGTAATCTGATTGCTCAAAGTTACATAGCTAGTAAACAGCTGGACAACAATTGGAACCAAGAAAGTGAACTCCAGACTTCAGACCTTGCAAACCTGCTATTCTCATTAGGCACTGTTGTAAGCTATTGGTGATACTATGGAAAACAATATGGCAGTTCTGCCAAAATTAAAGATGGAGTTACTGTATGATCCAGTTATTTCAATCCTGCATATTTACACAAAGAATTGAAAGCAGGATCTCAGAGAGATATTTATACCACCATGTTCGCAGCAGCATTACTCACAAGAGCCACAAAATGGAAGCAATCCAAGTGTCCGTCAACAAATGAATGAATGAGCAAAATATGGTATGTATGGGCAATGGGATATTGTTCAGTCTTAAAGTGGAAGGAAATTCTAACACCTGCTACAATGTGGGTATCTTGAGGACATTATGCTCCGTGAAAGGAGCTGGTCACAAAAAGACAAACACTAGATATTGTACGATTCCACTTAGATGAGGTACTTAGAGTCATCAAACTGGTAGAGACAGGAAGTAGACTGGTGGTTGCCAGTGACTAGGGGCTGGGTGAATGGAGAGTTTTTATGTAATGGGGACAGAGATTCAGTCTGAACAAGAGGAAAAGAATTCTGGAGAAGGGTAATGCTGACAGTTGCACAACACTATGAATGTACTTGATACCACTCAGTACACTTAAAATGTACATGGTCCACTTAACTGTACACTTAAAATGGTGAAGATACTACATTTTATGTGATATGTATTTTATCATGTAAAGAAAAAATAATTCAGAAGAACAATTCATTTTGATTCCAACCAAAGAACTCTTGTAGAAACTGGCGGCCGGCTTACAGCCTACTGCTTCTGACTCCAGCCTTTAGTGCTCAGTCCGCCACCTAATAAATAAAACATGAAGTCATCATGACTCATTGCTCTCCCTCCGTCCTCACCTCCAATTGGCCCCATCATCAATTCTACTTCTCCCATATTTTTCAAAGCATTCTCCACCCTCAGTAATCACATCTATGTCATCCAGACCCTCATTGACTCTTGTCTGGCTCCTACCTCTTGCCTAGCTTCCTCTAGCCATCTTCCCAACAGGAGCCAGAATGATCTCTACAGAGACCCCACTCAGTCCTTTCTCTCCTTTATTTATATAGCCCTTAACTGACTACCAGCCGCAGGATAAAATCCAAGTTTCTTGTCCCTGCATAATGAGTACAATTTCACTGTGCATCTGTTTCCTGTTTTCAAATTCACCTCACACCAGCTCTGTCCTCTCAATGTTTGGAGATCCCAAGACACTTACAGATCTCTCCTGTACAGGGGATGTCTCAGGCCTGTGTCATTCCATACACACACTGCTTTGCTTGTCTAGGATGTCCTTTACCTCCTTTCCACTTGGAGAGCTCCTATTTCTTCTTACATTGCAACTTATGTCACCTCCTCCCAAAGTCCTGTCCTGCCAAAGCCAATCATTCCCTTCTCTAAGCTACTTCTATCACTCGTATACACTCAAAAGTACTTAGCTTAGTACCAGTGCATCATAAGCACTCCATAGGTTATGGGTATTCTTATTCTTTTTCTTTTTATTATTTTGTTATAAAGTGTTGTAACTTAACTGTTTACAAGTTCACCTCTACTGCAAGACTGTGAGCATTTAACAAATGGTGACTGATTAATATTCACCTCTGTACGTCCATCATCTTAGTACCAAACTCAGCAGAGTAGGTACAGGAAGAGTAGAGGGTTCAGATCAGCTCTTGTTTGATCCCCTCTTCCTCATCCTCAAGAGAAGAGACTACTAACCCTCGAGTAGTCCAGGTTCTAGGACAATGACTGGGCCCTGGTTACCAGTGGACAAAGTCATTCTTCCTCTACTTAGTCCATCCAAGCAGCCAGATCCTACGGAGAAGCAAGTCCGGTCATCTTGAGCCCTTTTCTTTTATCTTTGTACACATCCTAGGACATGATCATCACTTCATCTCATTGCTATACTAATATTTGGGGGTTCAGAAGTTAATAGAGGTCCCAATAGGTTCTTATCCAAGACCATGTATTTCAACCCCTTTTACCCACAAATTTTAAAATAGTAGCTTTCAGTAGGACCTTCATCAGATGATGAAATGGTGACTTGTTTCCTGTTTGCTATAATTTTATGTGAGCATTTCACTCCTGAAATCTTGTGAAGAGGGACCGTTATGGGGTAGAGAAGAATGTCCCAGAATGCCTGGCTGTAATACCTTTTATTTTATATGTTCTAATAGCACCTTGATCCCATCATTGGTTCTAAGACTAGACACCCATGGAATGTCTATTAATTTGCATTTACTGGGAAGCAGAACTTTAGTGGCACCTGGGCCGGTAAAACACTCCCACCAGGGAAGCACGTCTCGAAGACTCTTCCTATATACGTTCACCGCGGTGGGAGAAAGCACACCTAATTTCTGCCCAAGCAAACTCTACTGCCTAGCTCTGAAGCTTTCCACTCATATCTACAGCCGATTTCAGAGGTTTGATTCTTAAGAAAGATTAATAATATATCAGGAACATAAAAGCAACAGGAGCATAAACTTAATGGCAAACATATAATCAATGTTTCATAATGTTTTTAGGATAGGAGGATATGTAAGGTTTGCTCTCTATAATTTCTTTCCCAGACCTCATAAATAAACAATGACTCTTTTCCCCCATGTTCAACTGATTTATAGGCAGATCTTTAAGTAAAGTGCTCCCATTCATTACTAATGCATTGCCTAATGCACTGTAATAAGTGAATATAGTTTGAGTATGATCATTTAACATATTAATAAAGCATCAGTGTAATTTCAAGCAACAACTCTTTCATTTTACACAAACAATCTCGGAATAAGAAGCAGGAAGAAGCAAGCACGAGAGACCTGGGTCCAAAGGATGGAGACCCCAGACATCCCCATTAGTCACAAGGGAGCCAGCAGAAAATGATGAAGCACGAATCACTAGAGACAAATTCTCGAAGCCACGGCGGCACAGCCTGGGAGCAACCTGCTTCCCGTTCCTCCCCGGGGGAAGCAGGAATCAGCTTTGTTTTCCTACTGCAAAATTCAGAATCATCAACACAGCCGTGGTGCAAAACCTTCCTGGGAAGGCCAGCGTAGGCTGTTACTTCAAGCCTGACACAGTGACCTATTGTACAATCTCATGGAAAATTGGACAGGAGCTCTTTGCTGAGAACAGAATTAACCCTTGTCATTTAATATTTCATGCCATGCTGGCGGCACCCTAACAAGAACAAATGTCTCCAGCTGAAATGAGGCTTATTTATCCTGAGTGGGATTTAATGATACGGTTGGCGGAACAGCATGTATCATGAAGCCTATCATATGTAAGGTCGTTACTGTGGTACCATTGCATTTGTCATGCGCTGGCAACAATTAATGCCCATACTTTCTGGGTTTGCAAACACAAGAAAAACAGCTACCACCCCAGGTTAAAATGGAACATAATTAAACGGGGGGGGGGGGAGGGGGGAAATGACTTTTTTTGCCCCTAGCAGCCAGGTGTACTAAAAGGTAGAAAGTGAATTACTTTTTTATTTAAGATAGGATGACCAGTTTCCTGGGTTTTCAATTTCTGTGGTCTTGCTTCCATTGCTCTTCTCCACGGAAAGAACATCTGCTTTATAAGCTAGGCTCTGGCAGCCCTTCCTCCTCATTTTTCAGATGATGAACTGCATCTACATTGTGATTTATGAACCTCAGAGTTCCCATGGTGAGCTTGTCTGGCTGGAGAACTCAGCACTTCTGTTTCAGTTGGCAAAACTTCTTCTGGGCATGCAAGCCTCTGGATTAAGCATACTGAAAATGAGCTCCAATTCAACGGGAAATGGGGCAGAGAGGGTGCTCTTCACCGAAAGGTGTGAGTTGTGACAGAAACGGCTAGTTGCCACCGAAGACAGGTTCTTCCCTGGCAGAGTGCAGAATTATTGCAGGGAAGTAGCTGGCCATCTAAAGACTACATGTCCCAGCATGCTTTGTAGCTAGGCAGGGTCATATGACTTGCTCTCACCAATTGAATGTGAGTAGAAGTGATGTGCCCCTCCTCCAATATAAAGTGAATAAGAAGCAGGTGTGCCTTCTCCACCTGCATCATCCCCATCAGCAACAGATTAGAGAGGACTTTGAGGCCCAAGAAGAGGGCAGAGCTATAAAATGGAAAGAGTCTGGGCTCCCTGAGTGACTTTATGGAATGCTGTCCATTCACAAAGATCTTTCCATGAGCAAGAAATAAATTTCTAGTGAGTGAAGCCACTGGGATTCCAGGAAATATCAGTTACCACAGTTAATATTATCTCGGTTAGTACAAAAAGCAAAACACTTTGGTAGAAAAGAGGACAACACTTGAAGACATGATGATGATGATCCTGGCTTGACCATGGTAATTCAGGACAAATCTGTATGCTTTTCACGCTTTTCAAATCACCCCCTTCTTTACTCTACTGTCCTCAGGATGCTGCCCCATCATGTCTAATATATTCCATGTATAGTTAACCATCTCCTCGTCACTTGGTCTTCTGCCATCTTTATCAGTGCCTTCAAAATCCCAGCTTAACTGCATGACCCTTCACCCATACTATTATCTTAATTATCCTCTGGATCTCAGCTCAACATCACATTTTCTGGGGACCCTTCCCTGACTACCCAGATAAAGTCAGGTCCCATCATGATAAGCTTTCACTAGGTTTTCTTCCTAGTTAGCACTTAACACAAAAAATAATTTTATTTTTATTTGTGTGATTATTTGATTAATTTCTGTCTTCCCCGCAAGACTCTAAATGAAGGCAGGATGTCTCATCATTTTATCACCAGTGCCTGACATATATTTAGCACTCAATAAATACTAATAGATAAATCATATTAAAAAATTATTGAATGTTTCCTATATTGCATTTAATCCCCCCTTCAAACCCTGTAAAGTAGGTATTACTATCCTCATTTTAGATACAACAAAACCGAGATTCTGAGCAGTGAAATACAATACCTAAGGACATACAGCTTACAGGAAGTGGAGCTGAAATTTGAGCCCAAATCTTTCTGAATCAAGACCTCCCTGTGTATGAGTTTCCATAGAAATATTTTTTAATCTCATTTCTCAAAAACATTTGCTTTTAAATAACTCATACATATTATTTTTATAGGCTCAATAAAACTGCCTTTGGTGTATATTTGTTTTTACTGAGGTATAATCTGCATACAGTGATATGCAAAGATCTCAACATTTTAACCAGTTTTAACAAACACACACACATGTAACCCATATCTCTAGCAAGATACAGAATATTGCTATCACCCCTGTAAAGCTCCCTTGTACTCATGTACTTTCAACCCCATCGCCTTCTTGTACTCATGAACTTTCAGCTTCATCCCCTTCCATGAACATTCTTGTATGTACCTTTTTGTGGACATATGTTTTCATTTCTCTTGAGTAAAACCTAGAAATGGAATTGCCAGGTCATAGGCTAGGTGTATGTTTAACTATTTAAGACACTGCCAAACCATCTCCCAAGGTGGATATACCTTAGGATGCTCACAGCAGCAATGTAGAAGAATTCCAGCTGCCTCATATTCTCACCAGCATTTGAGGATGTTGATCATTCTAGAGGGTACGGTGGTATCTCATTATGATTTTTATTTTAATTTACCTGGTGGTTAATGATGCTCAGAATTTTCCTGGGCTTATTGGTCATTTGCGTATCTACCTTTGTGTAGTATCTATTAAGTCTTATGCTCAACTTTATTGGGTTTCTTTTAATATAAAGGAAGGAACGAAGGAAGGAAGGAAGGAAGGAAGGAAGGAAGGAAGGAAGGAAGGAAGGAAGGAAGGAAGGAAGG
>NW_027397075.1:4733790-4742022 GCF_003265705.2 Callorhinus ursinus | reverse complement strand
AGGAAGGAAGGAAGGAAGGAAGGAAGGAAGGAAGGAAGGAAGGAAGGGAGGGAGGGAGGGAGGGAGGGAGGGAGGGAGGGAGGGAGGGAAGAAAAGAGAAAGGAAGATTGGTTCTTTCATCAAGCAACTCCAAAAAAGCTCCAGTGGCTTCCCCACCAAACTGGACCTGGCACCAGATTCAAACTTCCAAGTTTAATATTACATCCTGGAAGAGACAGAAACCTCCCTGGGTCTATCCGAAACTAAGAAATAGTGGAGTGATACACAAGGGGATGCAGGATAGATAAAGAGAAGACCCCTGCTTTTGAGGCAAGAGCATCCCACTCAGTGGAAAAGTACAAGCCAGTGAAGGTGTTACTGCCCCACCAGGACAAAGGTGGCCCCCAAAGGAAGAAGACACTTTGGCATCTACTGACAAAATTCCAGTGGTGGTCCAGTGGTGCATCCCAGAACAAGGAATTCCAACATGGTGTCTAGTAAGACATCAGCAATCCCCATGTGAAAACTCTAGATCTAATGGCTCCCTGAGTTTCTTAACCACCACGCTCAGCCTGTGCTGGAAGAACACTATCATCCGGTTAAGAAAAGACTCCTTAGCTATCAGATGCTTTTAACTCTACCATAAAACTCAAATGTGCCACCTTTCCTAAAAGGAAGAAAATGGTGAGCACATAGCCATTTAAGAGCTCAGTTATCATGTTTGCCCCCACAGTTAGAAAATGACACCCACGAACTGGGTAATTGTGTACCCAAGTGCCCGATTTGTGTGGGTGAATTGAAGGCATGATGTATGCAAATCACCCTGCTTGTAAAATTTTTGTCCCATTAAACCCTACTGCCACTGGACGTCAATCACAGGGATAGCCAATCATATCCACCTCTTTCTGAGTGAATCCTTTTAGCCAAGTGATTCTTGATATTTGAGTCTCACTAATGACATAAAATAATAACGTATAGTTTCTATGACACCTAGTATTAAATATGAATCATGTCAGCTTCCTAGCAAAAATGAGAGATGCCTGGGTGTGAATTTTACAAATGGTTAACGGTGTCTTTCTGCAAATAAGCCAGCTCTTTCTGCTGAAAAAGTAAGTAGCAATCTCCAAGAAAAGAATGCTTAGCAAGAGCCTAAGCACATCTAAAAAGTTCAAAGGTTCTGCTTATGGTTCTCAAGAGCTGCCACATACTGGACCCTGTGCCACATATTTCACCTACATTAATCTCGTGTGATCCAAGAACAGCCTTATGCAGCCGATAGTTATTAGCTTCATTTTACAGGCAAGTAAACGGAGACACAGAGACACTAAGAGACTGGCTCAAGGGCACAGAGTTACTAAGTGGCAGAGCCAGGGTTTAAACCTACCTCCTTGTCTTCCACCTCCAACACATCCTCAGGTTCTATGGGTTCCATCTCCTTAATCTCTATTTTTTTTTTAAGATTTTATTTATTTGACACAGAGAGAGGGGGTGGGGGGAGGGAGAGAGAGATAGAGAGATTACAAGCGGGTCAGGGCAGGGCGGGGGGCAGAGGCAGAGGGAGAAGAAGGCTCCTGGCCGAGCAGGGAGCCCGATGTGGGGCTCAATCCCAGGACCCTGGGACCATGACCTGAGCTGAAGGCAGATGCTTAACCGACTGAGCCACCCAGGCGCCCCTCCTTAATCTCTTTTAAATCAAGTTCTTCTCTCACCTCTGCTGCCTCTAGCCTGGCTCTGGCCACCATCATCCCACAACTGACCTCCCTTTGACCATACCACAGCCAGGGTGACATAAATATAATGCAAATCTGGCTGTGTCACTCTTCTTGCTAAAACACTATTGCCTCATGATAAAGCTCAAACTCCTCTACACAGCAAACAAATCTTGTCATGAATCTTCCCAGAGAACCTTGGAGAAGTCCCTGGAGCTCTACCCTTCAATCAGGCCAGCACACCCTGCACGTCAATAGAACTGCTCTTACGATCGTCCCCAGTGACTCCAAGATGACAACACAGTGATCACCTCCGCTCCCACTGCACTCAAACTTTCGGGATCTTCTGACACATGGAGCACCCTCTTTTTCTGGGCTTGTCCTCCACTCTGATCCTAAATACCATACCTGGTTTCCCCCTTCCTCACTGGTGTTCCTTCTCACCATCCCAGGATAGAGACTTTGACTCTTTTCTCCCCTCTGTTTACATTTAATCTCTCAAGTCCCTCATCCAGCACTTTGAATGGTGGCTTTAAATCCCATCAATATAATAAGGACTTTAAAAAGTCATTCTCCAGCCCTAACTTCAGTTCTGAAATTCAGATTCAAATTTCCAATTACCTAGTTAAGTCTCTACTTGGGGGTCTAAGAGGCATCTGAAACGGAACTTGGCCCAAAACAATCGATTCCATTGCTTACCCCCAAGCCTACTCCTCCTGCAGCCGCCCCCATCAGTAAATGGCAACCGCACCGTGCCACTTGCTCAAAAGTAATGTTGGCCTCCTTTTTCTCTCGAGTCCCACATGAAATACATCAGTTAGTCCTGTGTGTTCTACCTTCGCAATTACATATCCTAAATCTGACCACTCTTCACTGCTTCCACCATAAGCATCATGCTCCAAGCCACCATCATAACTCACCTGCCCTCCTGACACAGCCTCGGTCTCCCTGCTTTCATGCTCACTCCTACGCTCCATTCTCAGTAGACAGGGAGATCTTTCCAAAACATCCATCTGCTCACATCCTGCCCCTGCTGGACATCCTCCCGGCCTCACCCCAGTGGTTCCCCTCCCCACTTAGAAAAAGAATCCTAAATCCTTGACTCCTTCCTTCCATTCTCCCCACATGCGTGCAAAATTGTAAATGTCAGCCAAACTAACCACGCAGATTTTACATCCTTCATAGTTACTCTAGTGTAATTCCATCCTACACTGCATCGGATTTCTCTGTTGGTCGATATTACCCATCAAGTGAGACTAACCACAGTTACCATGTACTGAGTGCTTGGTGTGTGCAAACCATTTCTCTCCCTTAGTCAGCTGCATTCTAGAACTTAGAAAAAGCCAGTCATGTCTGGGATTGCTCCACTGGGCTCTTCATGATGCCCAGCTTTATTCTCCTTGAGCCGAATGCGATGTCTGTGGTAAGTACTGGGTTCACGATGACATAAGGCAGACTACCCACCACTGTATCAATTTTTTCTCGCTTGGCACTCAGATCTCCCAGACTCCTGAGGACGTTACCGGCCCCCAGCATGTGACCTTTCGCAGAGACCAAAGCCCAGTTCCCAGGTGGTGGCAAACAGATGTTGTGTTTTACTGAAGCTCCATGCTGCTCTGCATGCTGATTTGAAGCCAACCATAGCCTGGAATGAAGCTTCCATGCTGATCGAATTCACTGGAATGGACCAGGCAAGTCTATTCCCCAATGTGAGCCTTGCTCCCTTCAGTTGTGGGATTAGGGATGTGTGCCAAGCTCCTCTGTCCTAAAAGAACCTCTTCTTCACTAACAAAACGCCTATTTTGTCCAGGATTGCTTATGAACATCCTCCTCAGACTCCCTTGTAGTTAGGAATGAGCATGTGACCTAGTCTTGGCAAATGAGATGTAAGTAGAAGTCTACTGGGTGGGGCTTCTGGACAAACCATTGTTTTCCTGATAAATCCAAAGTGAAGTATACTCAACAACTCTTGCCCTTCCTTGATGGAAGGAGGACGCAACACATGGACACAGAACAGCCATATTGTGTTCATTCGGACAAGGACATATTCCAAAAGTGGTTGGTGAAGAACAAAGACAGAAGGAGCCCAGGTCCCCAGGTGCATCTCTGGGTCACCACACCAGCTCTGGACTTCCTCAGTATCTCCAAACTTTCCACCACATGAGGGACATATGCTTTTTCCTTGCGTAAGCCACTGTTTTTTTAGGTATTCTCTTTCATAAAGCTAAATACAAATATTATCTACTCATGAATATTTTCTATTTTAATAATATAAACATATATTAATAGTAATTTTTATACATAGCATGTATTTTAACATTTTAATATTTACATTTATTAATATTATCTATTATCTATAACACCTACAAATATTTACTATTACTATCCCTCTAACCCCACATCTATTTCTCTAAATTATCTTATTAGGCAAAGAATAGGAAAGGTGATGTCTTCCCCAATGACCGTGCTATCCTTCCCAACCCCCACCAATCAAATTCCCCTTTGCACCAACTTCCTTGAGTCATGCATTCAACAGATACTTACCAAGAGCCTACTACTATTTGTAGGTGTTGTCAAAGGATTAAGTCTGCAGTGATGAACAAAATTCCCCAGGGTGCCCATATATCTCAATTCCTGGGTGAATCTAACGGCTAACATGATCTCTAATACCTGCACCCAAGCCCTTCTTAATTCACACTCTGTTCCCCCCTTCCCTCCGTAGTCAGTACCTATTAGCTGATCTCCTCCGGACCTGGAAAACCAGGCCAGTTTTGTATCATTGTTCAAGGTTTTCAGGCCATCTTTGGAACTCTTCCAAAGTTGGGGAAGAAGTGAATGAGGCTAGTTGTGATTCTCTTAAAACCTAAGGTATCTGGTTGAAAAGAGGTCAGATGAAATGATCTGTAAAGTTCCTTAAGGATCTAAAATTCTGAGTTCTACATAATTCTCTCTCCCATCGCCTTCCACCTTCTGCCCACAGACACACTTTCCATTATGAAAAAATCTGGGGCAATATAGAAATGCCACATTGCCTTTGAATTCATACGGGAGACCCAGATTAGTTTGGTCATTTTATTTTCCTTCAGGCACCAAGCGGTTTTTTTTTGTTTTGGTTTGGTTTTGGTTTTTTTACATCAGTAAAGGTAGAATTCAATCGATTCCCAAAAGAATAGAAGCTAAATGCCATTTCTGAGAGTGAGAAAGGATAAGTTTTAGGAATCTTGAATAATGGAAACAAAATGCAGCATTGGTGTTCTGTCTTTCTAATTCTCTCCCACATCAAAAGATTCCATCTCTGTCTCTCTCCAGAAGGAAACACACACACACACACACACACACACACACACACACACACACACACACCAACAACACCACCAACAGAAACCCTGCATTTCTGAACCACAGATATTATTCTACAAATTACCCCTCCGACAGCCTGGAGATGACAATGTGTGAAGCATTCACCAAAAAAAAATCATTTCAATCAACTCCCCCTGCGTGGCCATAGATGCTCCTGGGATATAAGGACAGCTGACCCTTTGCTCTGGCAGGTTTCTCTCTTCCCCCACAGAAGACTTTCAGGAAGGAACAACAAAATCTCAACAAGTAACTTACAACAGGATTCCTCAACCTCAGCCCTACTGGTATTTGGGGCCCGACAGCTGTTTTTCTCGAGGGCTGTCCTGTGCTCTGCTGCATGTTTAATAGCGTCCCTTGCTTCCTTCCACCCACCAGGTGCCAGGAGCAACCCTTCCCCCACACACACACACCACTACAATCCAGTTGTAACAAATGAAAATGTTTCCAGACATTGTCAAATATCCGCCGGGGTTATTTGCTCTGTGAAACCACTGCCTTACAACAAGCAGATTTCAGCTGTCCTGATTGTACATCATGGGAGCAACATGACAGTGTCAGGTCCCACATGCCCCTGAATCACATCTCACTCATACCCACCACCGATCACAGAGGCACCCAGGCGCCCCACCTCCTCTACTTTCTTAATCAATTCTTCCTCTTCGTCTTGCCCCACCTATCAAGTTCTTCAAGTCATAGACTCAGGACCTCATCTCTTCTCTCTCCAACTCAATAGCTTTAAATGCAGCCTTTATCCTCATGACTTCAAAGTTTTGTATCTGGTCTAGACTTCCACTCTGAATTCCAGAGTTGTATATCCAACTGTCTACTTGACATCTTCCCTTGGATGGCTCCCAACATCTTACACTTAACAAATTGAAGAAAAATCTCTTGCTTTTTCTTCTGCGAACTGTTCCATATGCAGTCTTTCCCCATTTAAGAAAATGTCACCAACATCCCTGAAGTTATCCAACTCAGAAACCCAGGAGCCATCCACAAGTCTCCTCTCCTCCTTTTACACCTGCCAGTCTAATCTAGTAGCACATCCTGAATCCAACCATCTCTCCCTCTTTCCCTCCCCCTCTCTTTCTCTCTCTCTCTCTCTCTCTCTAGCTCTCCCTCTTCCCCACCCATTCCTGCTACTACTACCCACATTTGGGGCCACTCCAGGAAGCACTGTTTATGTTGTCATCTAAGGAACAGTAACCCCTGGAGTGGTGCAATGATCAACTTACAGGACCATAAAGGTCAGTTCTGATTCCCAGGTCCAAGCTACCATGATCTCTCACCAGAATGAACGCCAACAACTTCCTAACAGGCCTCTCTGCTTCTACGCTGTCCCTAAAAATCCACTCTCCAACCAACAACCATGAATGATCTTCACAAAAATGTACATGAAGTCACAGCACTCTCCAACTGAAAACCCCAGCCCCTCAATAGTTTCTCATTGCTCTTCCCATAAAATCCAAACTGCTCTTCATGACTCCAGAATTTGCCTGATCTGGATCCTCAAAATCACTCCAGTTTTATCTCTTGACCCCTTTGCTCCATCCTAACAAATCTTCTTGAAGTTCTCCAAATACAACAAATTCTTGCCAGCCCCAGGGCCTTTGCACATGCTTCTCTCATCACCTGGAATACTCCTCCCAGTCCCCACCCTCAATATTCTTCACACAATTGAACCCTTCTCATTGCTCAGTCTCAGTTCAAGTTGCCCTGGCCCACCATTACAAATTAGGTGCTTCTCTTTTTTATTCTTTACCACAGTACACCATTTCCCTCAGAATACTCTTCACATTTTAACCCATATATAAAATCATCTGTTTTGCTCACAACTGCATTTCCAGCAGTCAGTGCCATACCAAGGTCATATTAGGCACTCGGTAAATGCTTCTTAAGTTAAATGAGTATGTGAATCCCACTACTAAGAGATAACCATTTTTAATACTTTGGTGTGTGCCATTTCTAGACCTTCATCACATTTAACTTTAAGAATCTATTTCTTGGGGAGCATGGATGGCTCAGTCGGTTAAGCATCCGACTCTTGATTTTGGCTCAGGTCCTTATCTCGGGGTCGTGAGATCGAGCCCTGCGTCTGGCTCTGCACTCAGCAGGGGAGTCATTCTGCTTGAAATTCTCTCCCTCCCTCCGCCCCTCTCCCTGCTCATTCTCTCTTTCTCTCTCTCTCTCTAAAATACTTAAATAAATCTTTAGAAATCTTATTTCTTCATTAACTCTGGACTAAGGATCTAGTAAAATAAATAAGTAAATAAACATACCTGAGCACTTAAAAAGCATACATGATTCAGTTATCAGCTCAAATGCAATCCTCCTAGAGAAGACTCCTCGGCCACACCAATGAAAGGAGACCCTGCCCTCAGTCACTAACTTCACCAATCATCTTATATTTGTGTGTCTGCTCACCTATCTCCCATGACTGTGATGTAAACTCCATGAAGGTAGGGACCAAGTTTATCTCATTTAATGCTGAATATCCAATGCCTTTAAGGTTCCCCAGCTAATAGCAGGAACTTCATAAATGTTTGTTGAATGATGAATGAATCTCTGAAGTCTGCTCTCCAGAAAGCAATGAGCCACATGCAAACTGTCAGGTGGACTTAGGGAGGAGCCCTCTAATTGCATGTAACATTTCAAGGCCATCACCAGCTGCAAGAGGCAATGACATGCTGAAGATGGGCTCTGTCCAAAGCTGTCTCATGCACTTGGCTCCAGTCCCTGCAGGATGCAGAATGACATTTGTACTGACACAGGATGAAAGCTTGGCCTTTCTGGTCTGAAAATGGGGCTCCATGTCTCAGTTGTCAAGGACAGCAGCTCCAAGTTCCTCCATGTGCTAATCAGACTGACAGCAAACTTCAGCCAGAGTCGGTGTGTTGATGCTGTGGGGCCAGGACCACATGACCTAAAACTGAAGAAGCCGCCAAGGGACATACCAAAGCAACAGAAAGAGGCCAAGAGGGGCGCCTGGGTGGCTCAGTTGGTTAAACGTCTGCCTTCGGCTCAGGTCAGGATCTCAGGGTCCTGAGATCGAGCCCTGTGTCAGGCTCCCTGCTCAGCGCCTGCCACTCTCCCTGCTTGTGCTTGCTCCACCTCTCAAATAAATAAATAAAATCTTTAAAAAGAAGAAGAAGAAGAAGAAGAAGAAGAAGAAGAAGAAGAAGAAGAA
>NW_027397075.1:4682931-4733780 GCF_003265705.2 Callorhinus ursinus | reverse complement strand
AAGAAGAAGAAGAAGAAGAAGAAGAAGAAGAAGAAGAAGAAGAAGAAAAGAAAGGCCAAGACTGTCTCTCTTGAGTGAAAGGTAGGGCAGAGAGATGGAAGACAGTCCAGGAAATACAAACACCAATACACAATATGTTTAAGAGACTCCTTTCTCTTATTCTTATCCTTGGTGGGCTGGCTCATTTCACAAACCTAACTAGAGGTTTAAAAAAAAAATGATGTTCCATTGTCTCAGTTTATAATGCTGTAAACCAGCCACAGACTGGTGACCCATGGGTCATAGAAATGTTCTGTTTGGCCTGCATGGTATTTTTTTAACTGGAATTACTTGCCAAAATTTCTAAATTGAAAAATTTTACATGAAAAAACAAATTCCTGGCTTCTCTTGAAAAATTAGAAGGTCTGGCAACTCTGAACCCATATTCTCATACACCAGCATCCACTGGACCTGAATAGACACTGTTGGGTTTTGGGTGAATGTGTCTTTGGGTCTCTCATTTTCCACCTGGCCCCCTTCATTTATTCATAATACCTTCCTGGCCCCTGGAAGCATTGGATTTTGTGGTCCCTGCTTCTCAAAGGGGAAGATTCCTTATTCTTCTGTCCTAATATTTCCAAAGAAGAAAGAATGTCTACCAGGATGCCCACCCTCTTGGGGAGGGTCCCAATGAGATAGTGTCAGTCTCTGACCCCATCTTCTCCTTGCTCCTCCCTTGACCGTGAGAGTAACAAATTTTATTGGTGAGATTCTTGAGGATTTGCCTTCCGGGGGAAGGCTCAGTTTGCCTCAAAAGCAAGGAAAGGGGCTTCACCCACTTCCTTTCAATGACCCATAGATCTCTCAGATTCTTTTCTGTTTCCTTGCAGTCAGGATCCCCAGATCAGGCCCCCCCTGGTTCTCTCTGGCCCCCTCCTACAAAGACCTTGAGATGCTAAAGCAGACAGAAATCATCCACAGAGCACCTGGGTGAGAATATTCAGAAGCTGCTTTGCCACACAGTGCTATCCGTGGATGTTTGTTCAAGACCTAATGTTGGGGAAGGTAACAGAAGACACCAATCCAAGCTGTGTTCTCTGGTCTGGTTTTACCATACTTTACCCATGCTTTGGGACTTGATTGGCCTTAGTAATAAGTATGATAGCTCATTTTTCCATCCAGCTCCATGTACCTGTTCTCCTCTCATTAGAACCAGGGCAGTATCAGGAGCAGAATCCCTGTCCTCCTATATGCCTCAAAACAGAGGCCTTAGCGAGGTTTGAGAGTTTCTTTTTTTTTTTTAAGCTTTTTTTTTTTCAGAGAGAGAGCAAGCGGGGGGGGGGGGGGGGGGGAGAGAGAGAGAGAGAGAGAATGCTCAAGCAGACTCCCCACTGAGTGCAAAGCCTGAAGTGGGGCTTGATCCCAGGACCCTGAGACCAAGTGCCAGTCGCCCAACTGACTGAGCCACCCAGGCACCCCTTGAGGGCTTCTTAAAGCCACAAATAAATATCATGTATCTTCCTAAAATACTCGCTTTACTCAAAGATTTGGGAAGTGCATTTTCAAATTTTTGAGCTCAAAAGGTTTTGTCACAAGCATACCCAAGCATTTTTCCAGGTTGGCCAATTTCATGGAGTTTTTCATATTTGAAATTATGAAGCATATAACTTTTATGTGCAGGGAAGCAATCAGATAATTAAGTTCTTTCAATTATGAGAGTATAATCCAAAGATGCATCGAAGCGATCAGGGCCTATGGGGGAGCAGAGCTTAGGATAATATAAATGGGTTTCAGCATGACTGATGGTGATCCAAAGGTTCTGATGAACGTAAGCAAGGATTTCCCTGGGTGATTCTGTGTACCTCTACACACTCAGATTTGCAATGAAGTTTTTATTATATGCATCCATTTTTCCACTATTTAATTAGACAGAAAATCCACAGCTCTCTCACAATTCAGATTCCTGCCACAGATTTGCTTAACGTTTTATTTCCTCCACTTACATCCATTTCCCACAATAGTGAGCTCCTGATAACACATATACACCACAACTTTTTTTTTTTTTTTGCCTGATTGATTTTAGGGTCAATCTTCATGTACCCTTTCTAAAAGATTTTATTTATTTATTTATTTACTTATTTATTTGAGAGAGAGAGAAGGAGAAGGGGAGTGGGAAGAGGCGGAGGGAGAGAGAGAGAGAGAGAAAGAATCTGAAGCAAACTCAGCACTGAACACAGAGCCCAACTCAGGGCTTGATCCCTCAACCGTGATGAGATCATGACCTAAGCTGAAACCGAGAATCAGAGGCTTAACTGACTGAGCCGCCCAGGTGCCCCAATCTTCACAAACCTTTTTACAGAACAGTAAATTATAAATTATATTGTCAATTTGGAATATGCCTTAAGATTTTAAAAAACCAGAGGCTTGATGACTAAGCATGAAACCGGTGAAAACAAGCACAACTACACAGAAAACCTTAAATAGCTCAGAATCCTTTCTTTCCAAAAGAGATTGAGAGCAAAAACAAGGATAGCCCTCCCAATCAACATTTTTGAACTGTGGTAGGTCACAATTAAGATCTTACACAATACAAATTGAGCCAAATGCTACTTAAAATGAGGGTTTAGGGGCCCTTGATAAAAATACATATATAATAGTATAAAAACAAATGTTATGGAAAAATTCATTACAGTTATTTTATAATCGAGAATGAGCTAAATTAACAGTTAATATAATTAACAGCCTATAAGGCAATACCTTTATCATCAGAGAAAGCAAAGACATTTAAAACAGCCACACCATTAGTGGGTTTTTCATTCATCTGTGGGTTAGAGATCTGCTTTCATCCATGAAGGGATGAAAAGGAAGAGCTGGGTTAAGTGTCTGCCTTCAGCTCAGTCATGATCCCAGGGTCTCTTGCTCAGCAGGGAAACTGCTTCTCCCTCTGCCCCTCCCCCCACTCATGAGAGAGAGAGAGAGAGAGAGAGAGAGAGAGAGAGAGAGAGAGCATGTGCTCGCTCTCTCTCTCTCCCTCAAATAAATAAATAAAATCTTTTTTAAAACATGAGGGCTTTAGATGGAACACTGATGATGCCCAGATTTTGGTCTCTAAATACCATTTCCTGTTAAAAGGAACCTAGGCTTTTTGCAGAAATAGCTGACTTGAGGTCTGTGGCATAAAATGTGTAAGATGAGCCTGGAATATTTTATGCCAGAAAGAAAGGAAACTATCATAATTTAATGGATTCAAGTCAAGAGGATCCAGAGGCTAGCCCAGCCCAAAGGGGCTCCTACCAATCCAAGATGTTTTATTTACACAAAAGAATATTATTGTGCCAGTTTATTTCCTCTTAGCTCTACATTTACCCTTCTGTTCTCTGTCTGTGATCTAAGTGGGACTCTGCAAACCAAACTTCACAGATTCCTTTGACAGCTGGCTTTCTTTTAGGTTCTGCTAATAGGAGATATTAGAGGAGGAAGGGATAAGAAGGCTTCTCTCTGGTTTATTTCTATCAGTATCAAGGGTTCCACAGCAGGGGTTGGTCCAATCTCTAGTTTCTGTCAATATTCCCAACATCAGCTCTGAGCTCCCAGGTCCCAGTAATCCCAGCTCTTTGACACTATTATATATATTTTTTAATCAAACATGATACCCTGGGGGGTGGAAATGTTTGCATCTGGGTACACAGGGCTTTATTTTTATAATTTCCCACCTTGAAGACATCAGCGATTGTACTGTTCACCAATAAACCCTTTGTCTTAAGCAGCTTGCCTTTTGGCTTTCTCATTGTTCAGCAGGATGATGGAAAAAAAAAAAAGCAACAACATTTTAAGTAGTTCTAACACCAGCTTTTAAAGAAAACTAGGAGACACCTTGGAAGTTTATTCGATTACACAACTATCTACTGAGGGAAGGTGTTGGGAAGAGTTTTCAAGCTCAGGACTAAATTGTTATGCTTCTTCTAAAAGATTGAAAAGACATAAAGATAAGGTAAATTCCAGAAAAAGTGAATTAATTCTTTGCTCAATGTCAAGGAGGGGCTCCTGGAGTTTTTCTGTTTAGTTGTTTCTTTTCAGGCCAGAACAATTTCAGCAACAACTGCAAGGCCAAATGAAGGCTATCTTCAGCACCTGTGAGAGGTCACCCAATGAAAATGATATTTCAAAGTTAGACGAAGAGGGTTTATCATGAAGATTATGAGTCGTCTTTGACTCTTCATTCATTTACAAGTTAAAAGAAAATTACAGCCTCAGTAGTTTTAAAAATCATCAGCTGCTTTCTTTACTGCAGAAGTCCTAGGATGAGAATGTCCTCGGACAGTCCTGTGAGTCAGACCTCTCCACAGGCTATGCGACTTCTCCACTAGAGGATACACTTATCAAAATTGCCACCAGAGCCAGACTGCTCTGCTCCATGTCTCTGGCAGCTTCCGTGAGTTGTTGTCTCTGTGGCTAACCTGACATGCTTCACCATCAGCGAATAAACCATTCTTTTTCTGCCCACACATTCTGAACTGTTCCATCAAGACAGAGAAGAGAGAGGGTCTGGGTACTGAACATTTCCCCATCTCAGCTGTCTTCAAATCAGCTAACTGAATAAGACACAGTGGTCCATGAGACTCATGAAACCGATCATAAGAACCTTCAGTGTCTTCACATTGTACTTTAAACAAAATTCAGGTCTCTGGCCTTGGCCTGGGAGGCCTTGACAATCTGATCTCCACTGAGTCTCATCTCGCTCTCCATGTTCCAGTCACGCTAGACCCTGTTCCTCAGAAGGATGAGCTTTCTTCCCAGCACAGATTCCTGACATATTTCCTTCGCTCTGTTTGGAAATCTCTTCCCCACTTACTTGCAGGCTGGCTCCTTCTTATCCATCAACTTTCTTAAAAAAAAATCCAGGTCCTTGGGAAATAGTCCCTGACCACCCTATCAAAAGTGTCCCATGCCATTTTCTATCATAGCATCATGTACTTCTCCAGGACTCTATTCAAAGTTGGTAATGATCCATTTAAGAAAGTGATTAATGTCCATCTTTCCTGGTAGATGGTTAGCCCCCTACGGGTAGGAACCATGGCTATCTAGCCTTGGGGTTGGCAAACTTTTTCTGTAGAGGACCAAAGAGTAAGTCTTTGAGGCATTGCAAGTCATGGAGTCTTTGTTATAACTACTCAACTCCACTGTTGTAGTGTGAAAGGAGTCCACACAAATCATAAATTAATGAGTGTGGCTGTGTTCTAATAAAGCTTATTTACATGATCAGTGGGACACAGTTGGCCCACTGGCCATAGTTTTCTGACCCCAATATAGCCCATTATTATAGCTTCAGTTCCTAACACACTTACCACGTAACAAGTGAACCAAATATTCATTCAATGAATGGACAAATTATGAACAGATGACCCCATAGACAGTTTAGGCCAATGTTTGGATGAGCTTGGGCTTCAGAGTTGGACTTTTTCTCCATATTGGACTCCAAATCCTTCCTCTAGTGAATTTCCTTCCTTTCTAACATTTGCCAACCTGACTTTCATTTACTGTTTGACATGTCACTCTCCCTCCTTGAACTTCACTAAATCTAATCTCAGAGCTATTCTTTGGCTGTTCAGTAATGTCTATGATTCATCTTTCATTGACTTGGACCGAACATGAACATTTTACTCCAATCACTTCCACTCCTCTGTACTCAGCAGTAAGAGCTGCATAACACATTTCCAGTGAAAAGAGAGAAAATAAGAAAAGGTTGTGAATTCTGCCTATGAAAACTGGTACATCCTTTTTGGATGGCAATTGACCAGTATCTATTAAAAGTGTAAGTATGCCTCCCTTTCAACCTAGCCATTCTGTAAAAGTGTAAATATGCCTCCCTTTCAACCTAGCCATTCTTGGACTTTCCCCATAACTCCCTTGTACCTGGATCATAATTCTAGGATCTGATGTAAATAGAGAGGGTAGGCTTCCTCTGGGATGGGTCAACTACCCACACAGACTACCAGTGAGACCCCCTTGTTCTTACCCCCAGTTAACTTCACTTCCTCCAAGCCAGGCTTATATAGAACTCTTGTTAAGAATGACAGCAGTGCTTTGTGGTGGGCACCTCCTGACATGGCTCCAATGGTCCCTGCCTCCGAGATCCCACCTCCTAGTATTCATGCCCTCCTGTAATCCCCTCAGCTCTCTTCAAATCAGCTAATTAAATAAGGTAGAGTTGTCTTTGAGATTCATAAAACTAATCATAAGAATATTTTTTATCAATAATATGTATTAATACTTAATTATTTGATGATAATATATGATAATATATTTAAAATATTAATATTTATTATTTGGTCCTATGCAGAAAAGGTTTACCAGCCCCTAGGCTAGACAGTCACACTTCCTACTTTCATTTGAGTGTAGACTAGATCTAGTGACTTGCTTTAGCAAATAGAATACAGCAAAGGTGATAGGATGTCACTTCCAAGGTCCAGTAACAAAAGACTGACTTCTATCTTGCCAGCACTGTCTGGCTCTTTTCATACACTCTCTTAAGGCCAAGTGGCATGTTACAAGCTTCCCTATGGAAAGACTCATCTAGCAAGGAACTGAGGGTGGTTTCTGGCAAATAGCCAGCAAAGAACTGAGGACTTCAGTCCAAGAGCCTACAAGGAACTCAATCCTGCCAACAACCACATGAGGCATGAGTGATTTCAGAAGTAGATCTTCTGGCAATTGAGCCCCAAGATGACCACAGCCCCGGCTGATACCTACAGCCTTTTCAGAGACCCAGAACCAAAGGATTCTGCCAAGCACACCCAGATTACTGACCTATAGAAACGGTGATGTCATAAATGTTTTGCTGGTTTTTTAAAAATTCTTTCCCAAACTCTTTACTTACATTCTGCTTTGACACCAATGCAATAATCCTCTAATCATTCATTTATCCTTTCGTTCATTCAAACAGGTTTACTGGACCCATAAAAATACAAAGCACAATAACCACTGTATCCCACTCAGTCTGTGTACTTTGCTCTGATGTCCTTTTTTTCTCTGATCTAAGCTCTTTCTTCTTATAATTGCACATTAGGCTAAATGTTTGCTGTTTTGAACCACTATGTTTGGGGTAGTTTGTTACACAGCACTAGATAACTAATACGTCCTCTCTATTAAGATGTCAGCCATGCATACGTGTCTACATCTTGCTGCCATCCACATGCATTGGAAAGAAGTAGAGCTGACTTTTCTTCCTACCAACATCCAAGGAATTCTCTAGTCTGGGCATGGGGGAGACTCACTCTCTCTTTCATAGCTAAGACACTTTCTCTACACCTATGAATCTCCTTCTCTCTGCTGTGTGCCTGTTCCATAGCACCTCTATGTTCCCTGAGGGTAAGACATTTATTAACAGAAGCCAAGGAAGACTTGCTGGTGACTTCCATTTTGTGCCCTGCCAACATCCATCTCACGATGCAATGGGATACAGGGCTGCCTACCTACCTTCATTGGATAGAGGCAACCTAATATGCTTAATGTCATCTAAAGGTAGTGACACTTTTTTGTCTTAGATTTCTATTGTTATTGTAACATTGCTTTCCTAGCAAGCAAATGATCCACTCACAGTCACGTTCACCACTCTGGAGGTCAGCATTTCATAAAATGTTCTTTTCACAATTTACATCTTGTTATTATGCATCAGGGGAAGAGGAGTACAATATTAGATTTGCAAGATCCTCTTCAAAAAAGTTTCTGTGCTCAAATAAGTGTGGAAGACACTGTGTCCCATATGTCCCTCTTGGAGAGTCATTGTGTTGATAAGCAGATTTAAGACTCTTACAAGTCTTCTGATAAAGAAACCAGTTTGTTTGTTTAGACTAAAATTTTTAAATTTCATTTAAACACAACACCTTCTCTTTGCTTTATACCTATTAACCTTCTGTGAAAAGCACTTTTAGCAACAAAACCAAAAGCCAGGTTCCCGAACCTGCCATACTGTGTCACCATTCAATGCCTTTTTTTACCATGTTCCCCGAGCCTGAAATATCCTCCTACTAACTTAACTCTAGGCTGCAAATTAAAAGTTTGTCCAGGGTGTCAACCACATCCCCAAAAGGATAGCCCTCCTGAAGGCCATCTTGAGGGTTCCATGGCTGCATTTCTCATACTTTATGAAGGCATATGTTAGCATGCCTGCCTCACTTCATGGCATCGGGCTGCAAGGAGCTGAACTATGTGTTTCTCTAGATCCTAGCATCTAGCACAGTCTGGCCACAATCCTGAGAACTTTCCTCATCCCATTTGGCCCCACAGCCAGACTATGATCATCTCCATCCAAAGTAAGAAAGCTGAGGCCAGTGAAGTGGCAGAGCTCAGACTTGAAGCCAGTCTAGGGATAATCAGTACACCACAGTGTATTCAGTGAGGGCTTGGGACAAAAACCAAAGAACTATGACTTAAAACCAAAGGGGCAGCCCTAAGAGGAAAAATGCCATAGGCTTTGACATTAGAACAGAGAGCCATCCCTTTGGGGACTGTGAGTTTGGAAAGAGAGTATTAACTTCTGAGAGTTTATGGCTGCTTTCTAGAATTTTCCACCTCAGAGTTAATCCCAAACAGAAAAGGCACCAGTGTCATCAGTTCTGAATGTGCCCTGATGTGTCTCCCAGAGCGGCCATGGTCACAGACCACAAAGCAAATCCTTCTAATGCAATGTGACTCAGGGCTGAGGGATTTGTCCATCAGCATCAGTCCCTCATTGTCCCTCTTTGCCTCCCTTGTCAAAGCCATTTGACAGCCATAGCAGCTGAGACCGTCTCTTTTTCTTTGGATTTGTCTCCTTCATGCTTCACATTCCCCCACCATGCCCCCATTGGCTGTCCATTCTGTTTGGCCCATCAGCCTTGCTTTCAAATGGGTTTCTCATGTTTGTCTTAGCTGAGCTTCTCATTACTTGAATCTCTCTTACTTGCATTTAAGAGTTCATCATATTTCCCATTTGGCCACCTTCCTGGCCATCATACATCTTCCTCCAGCAAACACACAGCAGTACTCACAGCCTTCCCCATACCTGGTCTCTCTCCCTTCATGGCTGTCTTGTTCCTCATACATGTCATTGACTTCCGATCTTTTTAGAAAGGCGCAGTTTTTCTTCTTGTTTTATTTGGGATTTTTGTCCCCTCTCCCAAGAAACAGTCTCTTTGTCCATAGTGGGATCACCTGCCCCCAAGCCCAGTGGGAAATGTGCTTCCAAGAGAGAAAGGAGAAGCACCCAAGATCTCCTTCACCAAAAGCTCTCAATCCCTCTACCTAGTCAGCTTCCTACAGAGCATGCCGGGAGGCCTATGGCTGGAGGCATGAGAGCCAGGGCCTCATAGAAGTAAGAGAAAAGAAGGAAGGCACTTTCCCTCCCACAACTAAGAGGAAAGCTCTGCTCCTGGGAGGCCAGAATGCGCTGGGGTAGAAAGCAACGTTCTCTCCTCTCCCTGAGGTGGCACCAATCTCTTACCCTAGGGCTGATGATCTCTTTTCATGAGAGCAGCCTCAAATCATGGACTGAGTCTCTTTGCTAGGATCTCAGCATTCTGGTCAGAATGCTGGCTTCACCAACTACAGCTTCTTAATCTGGCTGAGCTCCAGGAACTTCCCATGTAAAGCAGGAATAATGATCAATTATTGGAGAAACTGAAATCATTGCTATAAAGCAGAGTGCCTGGAAAATCTAGATATAATTACATGAAAAATCAGTTGGCTTTGCCAGGAATGTGGGAGAAAATAAAAAGGAGAGAGAGAAAAGAAAACAAAAGCTGTCTGTCATCAACATAGCAGTATTGGTAATTAATAGCATCTACAGAGTGTGTACTCAATGTCAGTGCTCTGAGCACTTCACATCAGGATAACACAACCCTACAGGGTAGACACTTTCTCTTTTTTTAAGATTTATTTATTTATTTTAGAGAGAGAGTGAGAGAGCATGCATTGGGGGAGGGCAGAGGGAGAGAATCTTCAAGCAGACTCTGTACTGAGTGCAGAGCCTGATGCAGGGCTCGATCCCATGACCCAGGAGGTCACCACATGAGCCAAAACCAAGAGTTGGACACTCAACTGACTGAGCCACTCAGATGCCCCCATAGGTACTCTCCAGTCTCCATTTTGTAGAGGAGGAAATGAAGGCACAAAGTAAGTACAGTAACTTGCCCCAGGTTACCCAGCCCCCAGCCAGTGTGTGGCTGCATCAGGAGGCAAGAAGACTATCTGATTCAAAAGCCGTCACATTCACTGACTCTGCTCTTGTGCCCTCATCTGGTGTCCAGCCAGAGGTGGCTCTAGATTTGGCAAGGTCCAAGTGATCACTGGCAAGCTGCCACTTCTGTCTTTTCACAACACTTGACTCAAATGTTCTGCCACTGTTAGAACATTTCTCCCCATCACAGGTGTGCTGGCAACAATTTTAAGTCTATTATTAAATTCTTATTAACTCATTATGGAATTTTTTTAAAACTGCATTGCTTGAATTAACCACATCAACCATTTCTCCTTTTTTAGTCTCTGAGTTCCTTTTGATGGCTGAAATAATAAGTCATGTGATCAAGTCAAGTCAAGTAATATTATTACTTATTGGCTAGAATTTCTCCCGGTGTGATGGATCAGTATCATTCAGCTGTGCCTGGTCTTCAGCTCATGCAGTTAAGTCATGCTACTCATGTTTTAAGCTTTTAGACAGATTCTACTGGTGTTGTTCTCAGTAAATATTTTTCAGTATCCAAGTTTACAAGTCCTATAGATAAAGTTCTCCAAAATAGAGTTCCTCCCCCATATTAATCATGATTCTTTGGTTGCCAGTGACATAAACTCAACTAGAACTTAGGCCAAAAGCAGAGGAGGGAAGACTGACCATACCAAATGCTGGTGAAAATGTGGAGCAACTGGAACCTTTGTAAATGTCAGGAAAGTGGTTTAGCGGTTTCTTACAAAGTTAAGCATACACTTACCAGACAAGTCAGTCTTTCCATGTCTAGGTATGTATCCACCCAAGAGAAACGAAAGCATATGTCCATACAAAGACTTGCACCCAAATATTCATAGCATGATCATGCAAAATGATCAAAAACTGGAAAAAACAAATGCCTATCAATAGGTAAATGGATAAAGAATGGAATATCTACTCAGCAAGGGAAAAAAAAGAATGAACTATTTATTGATCCACACAATGTGAAAGAATCTCAAAATAACTATGCTGAGCGAAAGAGGCCAGACAAAAAAACAGAGTACATATTGTATGACTTCATTTACATAAAATTCTACAAAAGAAGAACTAATCTATAATGACAGGGAGCAAATTGGTGGTTGCCTGGGGTTGGGGAGGGAGAGGGAAGGATTGCAAAGAATCTTGAGGAAACTTTGGGGTGTGGTGGATACACTCATTATTCTGATTGTGGTGATGGCTTAATGGGTGTGTGTGTGTGTGTGTGTGTGTGTGTGTGTGTGTGTGTGTCCTAGGAAAGTACATATTAGATATACAGGTTATTAGGTGTGTTAGATGCACCATTCTCTATACTACTGACTATTGAATTTATCAAATACTTGAACTAATCTAATCTTTAAAATTACTAGTCATGCCATGTTCTACACCACTTTGGTAATATTTTTATTTTAAATAGATGTCATTATATATTATATACTCATTCATTTACCCTTTAAATATATATAGGTTATTAGATGTTCATTAAAGCAAAGGCAAAAACACAGGTGGGAGGCATGGGTATTGAATCACAGAAACATATGCTCTAAGTCAAAGAGCAGATAAAATCAGTCATAAAAAATCCCGAGATTCTAAAACCAACATGATACTTTCCGTTCCTCAACTCTTATCTCATGCCCAGGTGTCCCTAAGTGGTGGCCTCACTCTGGCTTACAGTACATGTGGGAGATTTGCTCTGGAATAACCTCTTAGGAGCTCAGTTATCAAAAAAGAAAGAGTCTTGTCTGTCCAAGCTCCAATTTGAAAAAGCCAAAAGAAGAATTCTGAGTGGTCAGCTCCTGTCCTGTGCTCTTCCCACAGACACATCACTGGGGCCTGGGCAAAAGAGAGATATGACTGGCCTAGTTTGGGACATCACTCACTCTGAGGTCAGCAGTTGGCACTCTTTCCATCAAGGATCAAGGCCCAAACATAACCACAAAAGGGAATCATTGTGAGCCAAGAAGATACTCCAATATTTGTCTATTCTATCCTCATTAAAAGGTCCAAAATGTACATATTTAAATTCATGTAATTTTTTATTGTTTCTTTATGCAAACTTATATGAATGCAGCAGAAATGTCTTCTCTTACACATATAGAGTGGTCCAAATTTTTCTGTTAGCCTGGGAGGGTGTTTTTATGTTATTGCTTAAGAATGATCTGGAGACGCTCTTTCCCATGTAAGGCCCCGAGTCAAAGATGACAAATCAACAGCACATGAGTCTTCATTCCCTCCTTTGTAAGCCCAAGGTAGACATCACTCCTTCCCATTGAACCTGGACATGGTCTCAGAGTCATCCCCAAGGATGTCCTTCAGACTTCCCTCACTAATAAAACCAGGTGCCATCTTTTTCGTAAGTAGCCTCTCAGTTTGCTTTCTGGTAGAGCTGCCTTGGATTCCATTCCACTTCAGAGAACCTTCCTCCTTCCTCAAGATCCCTTCCCATTTCTTGCATACCCATGGTCATTCTTCAATCCCCTGCCTCCTCAAGGATCCCAACGTATGGTCCCTCCCAGACATCACCATTTATTGCTGTGTGACTTAGAGCAAATTACACAAACTCTCTGTGCCACTGTCTCCTTATCTGTAAGCTGGAGATAGTCCAAGTACCTACCCCACAGAGTTGATGTGATGATTAAATAAGATATATATGTAAAGTAGTCAGTATAACATCTGACACACAGCGAATGTTCCATAAATATTAAATGCTATTCTTAAGCAGGATTGCTCCTAGCCTTCCCTTTTGCCCCAATCAGAATTAACTATCCTGTGTACTATTCTCTATACTACTGACTACTGAATTTGGCAAATAGTTGAACTAATCTAAATTTAAAAATAGAATGACTATTCCATGTTCTGCATCCCCTTGGTAATATTTCCATCTTAAATAGATCTTTCCATCTTAAATAGACATCTTCGCTCATAAATAGTCAGTAGGATGGGCATGGTGGGTATCCACAGAGGGGGGTCATGTTTGTGAAAATAAAAGACTTTAGGTAGCCCAAAACCACACAGATAGTCCTCTACTCCACCTACTTCTAAGACGAATTTTATTGGCAATGATTATATTCATTTTCTATGGCTGGGTAATAAATTACCACAAATGTAGCAGCTAAAAGACACATTTATTATCTCTCAGTTTCTGCAGGTCAGGCATTCAAGCACAGCTTTGGCAGCTCTTCTGCGGCAGGTCTTACAAGGTGGCAATCGCCGTGTCAGGGGAGGGGGACTGCCATCTAACCTTGAAGGCTGACTGGAGAAGGATTCGCTTCCAAGCGCGTTTTGGTTGTTGGCAGAATTCCTTTCCCCGTGGCTGTATGACAAGGAGCCCTGCCGTCTTACTGGCCAGAAGCTGGGGGCCGCCCTCAGGTCCTAGAGCCTGTCACAGTTCCCTACACCATGGCCCCATGGCCCTCTCCTAGACATGGCTGTTTGCTTCTTCAGGAACAAGAGGAGAGTCTCTCTGTATTGTCTGTTAGGATGGAGAATTGGATAATGAAATATAGTCATGTGAGTGACATGCCATTGCTTCTGCCATATTCCGTTGGTTGGAAGAAAATGACAGGCCCCAAATGGTACCGAGGGGTAGCACCAGGGGAGAGAGGCCACGGGAGCCATCCCAGACATCTGCCTCATGCGGCGAAGAACAGAAATGAAGAGGAGGGGAAGAACTCAAGCCTTCCATATTTTCTCTCTCACCCCATCCAGCTCTCCTTCCATTTTCCTCCCCTTCTCTACTCTACTCCAATGTCATAACTCTATTAATTTTCTGTCTGCTTTAGGACTTATTTTAAAGGGCACGTGCTAGTTCTCCTTGGGATCCATAGGTTACTTTTCTATGTAAGAGGGTGTATTCATTTCCCTATGGCTGCTGTCCCAAAAACTACCACAAATCTGGGGGGGCTTCAAATAACACACACTTATCCTCTGACAGTTCTGAAGTTCAGTAGCCCTAAAGCAGTTTCCCTGGAATGAAATCAAAGTATGGACAAGGCCATGCTCCCGCCAGAGGCTTTATGGAGTGAAGAATCCGTTTACTTGCTCTTTCCAGCTTCGAGAGCTGCATTCCTTGGTTCGTGGCCCCTTCTTTTACCTTCAAAGCCAGCAGCTTGGCGTCTCCAAATCTCTCAGCTGAGGCTGTCGTATCACCTTCTCTGTAGTAAAATCTTCCTCCCGTCTGCCTCTTCTTGTAAAGACACTTGTGATTGTCTCGAGGGCACAAGTAGGTAATTCAGGATGCTTCCTATTTCCAGATTCTTAATCACTTCTGCAAAATCTCTTCTGCCATATAAGGTAACAAGTCTCAAGTTCCAGGGATGAAGACCTGGATATCTCTGGGGGCCATTATTCATCCTCCCACAGAGGGATTTATGAACTTTTCTCTGAACCTCTGGGGAAAGAAGACTAGCTATAATTCAGAATTGTATTGATTTGCTATAAAACAACTGTCCTGTGCAGCGGGGAAAAACCTGGTATTTCATCACCCCCAATTTGAAAGCTCTGTTGGCCCAATTCCCATAGAACAGATAGATCCATGCTTTGAGAGCTCCACAGAACACCAGGGACCGAATCAGAAAATGCCAGAGCTGAAAGAACCCTTAGAGCTCATGTAGCCCCACGCTTCCACCTTAGACATGAGGAAACGGAGGCTCTAAGCAAAAAAGTGGCAGGTCACGTATGGTCAAATGTTTGGTTTGGGGAGGATCTGAGAAAAGAAACCAACCCCAGTGTCTTTCCATGGTACCAAACTGCCTATTAGAATTTTCGGGAGGTAGTTAAGGTGTCTCCACCCACGAAACTATAAATTCCACTGAACTCCATGAGGGCATAAACAAGGTTTATGTTATAGGTTTATGTTATGCTGCTAAGCTACAACCATCTTTGTCTATAAAGGTTCAGAGCACATATTGTAGACTTTGTGGGCCACACAGTCTCTTATCACACTACTGAACTCTGCTGCTATCACACAGAAGCAGTCACAGGGTGACATATTTAATATGTAAATACATGGGAATGGCAGTGGTCCAATAAATCTTTATTGACAAGAATAAACAGTGGGCCACTTCAGTCTGTGGGCCATAGTTTTGCTGACCGCTTGGCCCAGATAACAGCCAACATTAGTAAAGGGTCACTAGGGTCTAAGAACTTGACATGTATTACCTCATTCAATCCTCACAACCACCTAATAATTGGTATTGTTATTAGGTATTATTATCCCATTTTATGGATGAGGAAACTGAGCCTCAAAGAAGTGGTAACTTGCCAAAGGACGTTGTATCACAGGTGGCAAAACTAGGATGAGTCCAGACCCCCTCAATCCAGGTTCTCTCTCTGTTACCTCTAGGCTGGTGGTCCTCAATCCTGGCTGCAATGAGAATGACTGGTGGAGCCTGTAAAGAATATGGATGACAGTACTCTACCTCAGACCACTGAAGTCAGATTCTTGGCAGGGAAGCGGGGGGCAGTAGGGGTGCCCCAGGCATCAATATGTTTTTTAATCACCCCTGCAATTCCAAAGTGTTGCCAGAGTTGAAGACCGCTGCTCTGAGCTATCATGTTTGATACTGGGTCTAACACAGAAATGAGGAAAAGGGTGAGATGGATGATGACAGGAGAGAAGAAAGGAAGAGGAAACAAGGTCAAGACAACAGTGACGTACAAGAGCATCCCGCTTTAAAAAAAAAAAAATCAATGTACAGGGGCACTTGGGTGGCTCAGTCAATTAAGCCTCCGACTCTTGATTTCCGCTGGGGTTGTGATCTCAAGGTCGCGAGATGGAGCCCCACGACAGGCTCTGTGCTCAGCACGGAGTCTGCTTGGGATTCTCTCTCTCCCTCTCTCTCTGTCTCTGCCCTTTCCCCCCTTCACGCTCACTCGCTTGCTCACTCTCAAATAAAGAAAATCTTTAAAAAATAATAAAAATAAATAAAAATTTAAAAATCAATGTACGAAAGCTGCAAAACAATCGATAAAATGGAGAAGAGCAATTGGCATTACAAAAGGAATTTCCATTTGTGTGTGAGGATTCACTGCAGGTCTCTTGTAACAGAGATTTCCCTTCCGATGATCAAGGGCATATGGAGACACCATAAACTGCCTTGAGAGAGTCTGCGAGGTGGGGGCAGAGGTTTTAAGCATTAAAATGTTTGGTACCACTGCTAGTTGATGATTAGCAGAAATTAAAATCAAGAGCATCTCAAATTAGAGCGTGGAAATGAGAAAGAGTGTCTTAATCGCCTAGATTGGGGGCGTGTCTCTCCTCAATGTTGTTAGCTGCTCCTGTCTGCTCATGACTGTTTTTTTTTCTTTTAAAGATTTATTTATTTATTTTTAGAGAGAGAGAGAGCATGAGCACGTGGCAGGGGAGCGGCAGAGGGAGAGAGAGAGAGAATCTCAAGCAGACTCCCCACTGAGCATGGAGCCGAACAACGTGGGGCTTGATTTCACAACCCTGAGATCACCACCTGAGCTGAAATCAAGAGTCCCATGTTTAACCTACTGCGCCACCTAGGCGCCCCTGTCTGTTCATGACTAGTAAAGAAATCAGCACTGAGTACAGGGAGACTGAAATTAACCACTATACACCTACCTTCAGGCCTTACATCCCCACCCTTCACACAAAGACATTTTCCCTCAAACACCCCAAGAATGGGAAGAATTGTTTCCTGGTCCATCCTGGTTCTTGGTGGGGAATGGAGTGAAGGTGGAAAAATAGGAAAATACTGCTGTTTCAAATCAGTGAACCTATGTAGATTGGGTAGATCTCCTGTCAAGGAGGAATTAGTGCATGAGGCCCTTAAAATTCTTGTCATTTTGTTGAGGCTCTTATGACTTCTGATTTCACATTTAAGCAGGATGCAGGGAGAAAGAAGCTAATCTAAGGCCAGGAAGAGCCAGAGACAAAGAAATACTCGTGTCCGTCTTAGGATTGCAAGAATTAGCAAATGAAAGCACAGGACACCCACTAAAATTTTAATTTCAGATAAACAATGAGTAATTTTTAGTATAAGTGTGTTCCAAATATTACATGAGACAGGCTTATATTTTAAAAATTATTCATTGATTGTTTATCTACAATTCAAATTTAACTGGGCATCTTGAACCTTATCTGGCTTCCCATATCTTCATCCTTCCCCAGGTCACACCTAATTAATTCCTTGGTCTCAGAATAAAGGCACATTTTGAGTTTGTGTTCATTTGATTGCAGTGACTACACCACTGTAGAGAAAATCAATTGTGGCTTCATTAGCACCATGTCATGCCAAGAAAAAAATGTTGTCTTTCCTAAAATCCCATGTGTTAAAGACAACAGTAGCCAATGTCTGAGGTGCTTCCTTTGTGGCAGCGAACAAGGGGCAGAAGCAGGGTATGAACTTCAATAGCCCCCGTGTAAATGCAGGGAAAAATTATCTCTATAGGGTGGTCATAGGCAGTTTTAGAACCTTCTAACACAACTTGCTCTCTTCGGTACATCTTATGATTGCATGCCCCACACCATCAAATGCAGATAGTCCATTGGGCCAAACCCCTGTCAGTACAACCTCCTTAGGGCAGATGAGTGCAGGGAAAATGGGCCTTCTCAGGCAGGCACTTCCTTCCTTGTCCTCAGAAGAGGTTAGCCTGGTGCCGTGTTGCAGCCGGGTTCCTCTCCAGGACTCTGAAAGTGGGAGGGGAGGAGGTCCCTGCAACGTGGCCTAGCTCACATGCATCTCAAATGTGCTCCAGTCTCCCAGCCGCGATATGGGGCTAATAGTATGGGGATTCAGGGCTCAGAACATGCATGGTGCTTAGACGAGTGGCCAGTACCCAGGGGGTGCTCAATGAATGTCCTTCTGTAAGCAGGTCATCAGGGCTAGGAAGCTTGGACAGCTAGCCCTGCACTTCCTCTCCCATGATGCTGCCATCTTGAAGGCCCCATGCCTAGTGGTGCCATCTCTCCAAAGATTTTAGCAGAGGAACTAGACTCCCCATGGGAACTAGACTCTGCCCAGAGTAAGAAGAGAGCCTGTCTGGAACTCTGCCCTGCTCCAGGATCCTTGCTGAGGCCTCTACGACTCACTTTAGAGACAAACAGAGGTCAATGGACCCTGGCTAAAGATCGCAACTTTGCATAGCAGAAAATCTAAAGGCGAAAAATGCACATTTTCCTCCACAGTGGCATGAGTTGTACACCATCTCATCTTGCTAAAAACAAAGAGCTACTTTCTGGAAAGGGATCATTTCCCTTACTGTGAATGCAAAATATTTCTTGCGATGGATATTTATCCTCTAGAGCAGTCCCGCATCCAAACCATCCCTCCCATTTCATTCATTCATTCATTCATCTTACATTTATTAAGTGCCTCCATATGTCAGGCACTATTCCAGGAACTGTAGATTTAGCAATGAACAAAGAAGACCAAAATCCCTGCTCTCGAGGAGCTCAGACTCTAGCCCTAGATTCTAGTAGGAGCTCAGATTCTAGCAGACAATAAACACTCTATAAGTAAATTGTATGTTGGATGGTACAAAAGCTATGGAAGAAAATTAAGGGGGAGAGGGGGAGTGCTGGGAGGAAGGAGAAGGGGTAACAGAAAAGGTTGTCCTTTCAGAGACTCCCCTACAGAGGTGAAAGGGATGATGTACTTGTCCCTGACACCCGGACATTACCCAGCTGGGTAGCTGGGATGATGAAGCTCAGCTGGTAGGTGCCCCCTCCGGAACATGAATCTGACCAGAGGGTGCAAAGCCGTCGATCTTCAGAGACACTCATGTAGCTGAGGCCGGTTTTGTAGTGCCATTACAGAATGACGTAACCAGGGGCAACCACATCAGCGGGGACACCCCAGGCTGGCTGGTCCTGAGGCCAAGGCTTGTCTCCTTGCTTCCAGCTTATCTTTCAGAACACAGATCCATTTCCACTTAATTTCATTAGCATCCATTCTCTTGTTTTATTTGCAACCAGAAACTCAGACCAGTGCACTTCTGCCCCAGGAAAAATAAAATCATGTAGATGCTATGCACTGGTGTTGTTGGGAGAGCTCGATACTCACACCTCCAGATCTATGATAAAATAGTCCAGAGAAACATTATCAATCCACCTATGTTTTCTTTTTCCTCCAGGGAGGTGACACATAATGAAAAAATTGTCATCAATTGTTATTTGTTCTGGGCAAGGAAGGGGTCGAAGGGAGGAAGAAAAAGTAAGTCCATACAGAACTGTTTGCACACAAATGCTAGAAGCCAGGCAGATAACCAGCAGACCTGCTTGGATATTTGAAGCTCCCTGTCCCTCGGTAATGGATTACTTATATAGGTTGACGATGTGATGGCTTCATGGGTTTTTTTTTTCTCTCTCTCCCTAAAAAACCAAGATATTCCCTTCTGCCAAATACACAAAGAAAGCAGGACACCACAATGGGACGTATGCAGTGGGGACGAGAGATGATTTCTTTCCCATCATGGGACCTCTCAGCAGGTAAATATTGATTACATTTTCCTGGTGCCTCAAGCCATTATTTCTGATACCACTGCCTGCTGCCAGATATGAATTTCCCCCTCCTCGTCACCATGGGAATATCGAATAGAGTGAGGAGGAAATTTTCCCTAAAGAAACCTGGCAGAAGGGCGCCTTCTAATTATGAGCATTTAATTCACATCCCCAGCACTACGTCCTTGGGAAATGACAGCAAGTGTCCAGACTGAGGATAATTCTTCACCTGACGCCACCTGTGGTTCAGGAAAACAGAACACCATCCCTGACCCAGAAGGCAGGAAGGAAGCCAGAATCCGGATGATTGTTGGAAAGCACGCCAGAATTCTGGTGCTATTGGTTATCATATGAATTATTGATGCCACCACGGGGATCCACAGGGTAGCAGAGGTGACAGAGGTGAGGAGATGGCAGGCAGGGGCTAGCAATTAAACCTTCAGCCCCACGCGTGGGATCGGCACTGTGGCCGGCATGCTGGTGAGTACCACCATCAAATCCTGCCTCGAGGAGAAGTGCATCACAGGCAAGGCTTATGCACCCTGCCCACGGGGGCCCTGCCCGGACCCGGCTCTGCGGTTGTGAGTGGGAGCAGGAAATGGATGGTGAGAGCCTTAGCCCCAAGTTCATCACAAAAACCTCCAGCGGCAGAGCCTCAGTGGCTACCAAGCTCCAAGAGCAGCAATAAAACTGTGCAGGAATCCAATGGACGGAGCCAGGAGCACCCCTGCCTTAGGCTGTGTCCCCCGTCGCCGCCACCACCAAGCAGATTCCGAGACAGGAGTTAAGTGTAAGTTCTTTATCTGGGAAGTGGTCTCAGGAAACCCTCTTGGGGGGCTGGGGAAGACCCTCTTAAGATTAAAACCAAAACCCTGTATGTGGTCCACAAGGCCTCATATGGTCCCTTTCTCCTTCCACCCACGTGTCCTCCCCCACTGCTCATTTCTCAAACCTCCTCTCCCCCTGAGAGGGTCGATTTTATGGGTCAACTTGAGTGGGCCACAATATGCCCAGATATTTGGTCAAATAGTATTCTGGGTGTGTCTGTGAGAGTGTTTTTTGGATGAGATTAATATATGAATTTGTAGACTGAGTCCAGCAAATTGCTCTCCCTACTGTGGGCGGGCCTCATCTAATCAGTTGAAGACCTGAATAGAACAAAAAGGCTGACCTGCCCCTGAGTAAGAAGGAACTCCTGCCTGGCTTACTCAGGCTAGGACATAAGTTTAGTTTCCTGCCTTTGAACTTGGACTGAAACTGGCTCTCCTGGGTCTCCAGCTTTATTGACTGCCATCTTGGGACTGGCAAGTCTCTATAACTGCATGAGCCAATTCCTTATAATCAATCTCTCTAGACAGATTCATGTAGATACAGGTAGACAGACATAGATATGCTCGTGGTTCTGTTTCTCTGGAGAACCTTGAATAATATACCCCTTCTCATTCTTTAGGCTCACTTGGCTTCTTTGACGGTCTCTTACTCTCTTTCGCCAAGTGCTCTTTGCTCAAGTGGGTTCCACAGCCAGCAATGTCTACCACCATTGCCACCATCCCTCACCCTTGCCTTATTAACTTATATCCATCCTAGAGTTCTTAGTGCAAACGCTACAAAAAGGCCTTACTGGACGGTACAGTCCTGGGGCTCAGGTTGCAATCTTTCTCATATGCCCCAGTACAATCTTCTCAGAGGACAGAGTAGTGAACATATCAGAAGTCTAAAAAGAGGGGCATCCTCTGACCCAACGATCAGCCCCTAAGAATCGGTCCTAAGCAAATGCTTCAGATTAACGCAAAAAGATCAAGGGCATTTATTTCATAATGGTTATACAGGAAGGATGGGGGGGGAAAGAAAGGGGGAGGGAGAGAAGGAGATCTGCAAAGTAAAACAGACCAGCAAAGAAAAGAAACAAATTAAACATCCAACACTAGGTGACTGGTTAAATACGTTTTATACAGCCATCCAGTGGAATATTATTTGGCCATGAAAAATGGTGGTACATAGGTATAATTATGGACATGCAAATGGGTTCACTATACAACACTAATCTGAAAAACAAGCCACAGAATAATATGTTTAGTAGGTAGGTTCTGTGGGATCTCAACTATAGCGTGTGTGTGCGTGTGTGTGTGTGTACGCACGTATGTGTATGTGTAAAACAGAGGGGGTGGGGATGTGTCTGCACACAGCACCAGAATGTTTGGAAATACATAAAATGAGTTTCCTCCCCAACTTCCTCTTCCTTCTTTGCTTCTGTGTGTATCATCTGAGGTTTCTTTTTGTTTTTTAAGATTGATTGATTGATTGATTGATTGATTTAAGGGGAGTGGTGGGGAAGGGCAGAGGGAGAGGGAGAGAGTCCCAAGCAGACTCTGTGCTAATGGAAGTGGGGCTCAATCTCACGACCCTGAGGTCACGACCTGAGCCAAAATCAAGAGTGGGACCTTAATCAGCTGCACCACCCAGGTGCCCCTCATCTGAGGTTTCTTTATCAAAGAATAAAAGGGCTCAATCCTCAGGTGAAAACCCTTCGACCCTCCAAACAACTTGCCCTTTTAATACTCTGCATTTTTTCCCTTCATTGAGGAAAAGAAAATTCCATCGGTGAGACCGATCGCAGGGAAGCAGAGCTATGGAGTCAGGGCAAACTTGGTGACAAGTTGTCCCTCTTCCACATTTCTTTCTCTCTTATCTTTTTGCCTGGATGACGCCCCTCCCGTCCTCCTTTCCTCTCCCCACACACAATTCCACAAATTCCAAGTTCCAATGAAATCAGATCAGAAGGGAAATACAGAAAGTCAAACCCCAAAGCTAAGAGGTCCTCCAACCTTCGCGCTCACTGATACCCCTTCAGGGTTACAACTGAGGTGCCTTAGCCCTGTTTCATTTGCTCCCTGATCGGAGCTCTCCTGAGGAATTAGAGTCTCTGGAAACAGGGCCCAGAATGCGCAAAGCCAGAAGGAGATAAGCATATGTTTTTGCGAGCTGAAAAATTGTCCTATATGGAACAGAGTCAAAATAAATCAATAAAAGCAGTTTCAGACATGCAGTGCCGAGAGAAACTGTTAATTACTGGTATTACCGTTGATATCTATTCATTTGAGACTTTTGTTCAGCAAAGGCAATTGCCTGGCCCTGTTATATAACCAAAATCAAGAGAATTTACAAAGAAAAAGAAAAAAAAAACCTTCTCAGCTCAAACTCAGACAAAAGGATTGAAGGAAAATGAGACAAGTGATATTTTCTGGGGATTTACAGAGACAAATCAGCTCAGAGAAGAATATAAACCTGCCCAGCTTCTTCCCAATATCACCCATCCTCACACGCTTATATTCTCCGCATATAAATTTCAAGTTTGAAAGAGCCCAGATAGACTCCCTTCTTGAGACGTCTCCATAATCAAAAGGTTTCCTCCTTATCAAAAGGGATTTCTGTTTTTAGATGAGTCCTTTGAAATTATATATAATAAAACCTCGGAGCTTAATGGTTAAGAGTGAAGATTCTGTAGTCCCAAAGACCTGGGTTCAAGATCTATTTCTGTCCCATCAGAGCTCAAGGACACTGGCCGGTTAGTGAAGTTTTCTGGGCATCTTTCCTCATATATAAAATGAACAGGATACTTAATCCCTACCTCACAGAGATATGTAAAGCAGAACCTGTGTGAGGCACTCACTTCAGTACCTAACCAGGAAGACAAACGTTGTGAGTACTTCAAACAGCAGAATTTCATTGCGGGGAATTGGCTCTACAGACAGCAAAGGACCAAGATGCCAAACAAGACATTGAGGCAATCCTACTTTAATGCAATACCTTGAAAGGCCTAGATTGATGCAGAAGAAAAAAAAAAAAACAGGATGAAAAAAATCCATTTTTAAAATAAAGACAGGATCCGGCCCTGCAGATATGTAACTCAGCCTCACTGGTTTCATCCTAGGCCTGGTCTCCTGCCAGAGAGGAGTAGACAGCAAGAATCTACTACAACACCTAGGACAAGCGACAAAGGGACAGCAGGGGTTACTGGAGCCCAGAGCAAAAGCTGGGCCTGTCCCACGGGATCTGGAGCCACAGAAGAGACATGGCCCCCGCAGAGCTGCCAGAGGAGATAAAGAGACGACGAAATACCAAGGCTTGTCCTTTCCTCCCTCCCACCATCCAGTCTCCTGCTGGCGCCCCCCATTGGCCAAACTCAGCATAACTCTGCTCATCTGGAGCCCTGAGGACCACGTTCTGCAGGGGGAGAGCAAGGGATGCATCCAAAGCCAGATCAGCACGGGGTGGCCCAGGTGCTTCGCTCAGTTCCTCTCCCTGCACCACCACCCCCCACCCCCTCCCCCGCCAACAAGAGCTCAGAAATGTGAGGATCGGGATACTGAGCCTGGTTTCTAAAGCAAAATGGGCTTCTGTATTTGAGACACCCACCACCGTGATGATGGGGATGGTGGTGCCTGGCAATGGATTCTGAAAGGAAGCAGGTTCTGTCCCATCTGTGTCATCTCCCATGTCGTCCCCACAGAATGGGGGGCAGGGGTTCCAGCACGCACATCGCCACACATAACGGGGAGTGACAAGGACAAGAACTCAGGACCACTCCCACCCCCTCAGGGTTGCTGAAGTTACCAAATCAGAATTGCCCAAAACTGAGCCCCTTCTAGAACGACAGGAAATCAGAGAGACACGTGCATGGAGAGAGGGCGTTCCAGCACCATGAAGACCTCACAGATGCTGTTCTCAGGAGGCAGGTGGTACAGGGCAAGAGGTGCAAAGGAAAGTGAACTGCCCACCTCCAGCAGAATTTCCCATTTGGCAATTGTCATAGGATCAGGGAACCAGCTGACATAAAAGGGCAAGGCAAGAAAAAAGTAAAATTGAGGGGTACCTGGGTGGCTCAGTTGGTTAGGCGACTGCCTTCGGCTCAGGTCATGATCCTGGAGTCCCAGGATTGAGTCCTGCATCGGTCTCCCTGCTCGGCGGGGAGTCTGCTTCTCCCTCTGACCCTCCCCCGCCTCATGCTCTCTCTCTCTCTGTCTCATTCTCTCTCTCAAATAAATAAAATCTTTTTTTAAAAAAAAGTAAAATTGGAAATGGGTGTAACTTGGGGGTGCTGGCCAGGAACGTGGGGCTAGAGGTCAGAGGGGTTGGAACCCTACTTCTGCCTTGAGCTGGAACATGTGACCTTGGGCACATTGCTGAACCGCCCCTCAGCCTCCTCTATAGGTAGAATGAAGATGACCACAGAGCCTGGCTCAGAGGGCTACTGTGTGGGTTGAACAAAATTATGTTGGGGAAGAACTTAGAGATCCTGGCTCGAAGGAAATGCCCAGTAACTGGGAGTTGACACTACCTTTATTATCATTATTATTATAGTTGAAGATGACAATGAAAGTTTCCACTGCGGGAGGTATTACCATAATTTAGTGACCTCTGGGATTTGCAGGATAGTATAGTCAATGATTTTTGGACTTGTGGGTCAAGTTCGGTGGTATAGAGGGTTTCACAGACAGGAAGAATCTAAGGAAAGATTTCTGTCTCCCTCAGGTAGTACCACCCTGACACAGACAGATGGTACGATGTCGATTTGGACATAGACTTGGATGTACATACAAATACAGAACAGGTGTAGGTACGGATATAAATGTAGGTGTAGGTCTAGGTACAAGTGCATACTTTAAAATTTTAAAGAATCACACTAAGTGCTAAGCAAAACTAGATATAAAAGGCAATTTTATATAACTCTGGCACGCAGTTATGACCAACTTTTCCCCTCAAATTAAGCATTCATTGAGCAAACATTACATGTGGAAGGTACAGTAGCACGCTCCACAGGGGAGGGATATAAAATAAGAGCAAGACATGGGCTCAGCCACCAGCAGATCTCACATCCTGTAGGGGAAACAGACATTTACAAAAATAAAAATATTACTCCCTAAGGCAGGGAATGACTAAGTTTAACTTCGAAGTCTTTCCGGAAAAAGAGCATCTGAGCTGCCTCTCGTTCAATGAGCTCATGAGGAGGGAATGATGGAGAGTGGGATTCAAAGAGCATCTTGTCTTTCTTTTTGTGGGGAGAGTGGGGCTGTATGACCCTGGAAATAATTTCCTTCCCCTTGTTTTAAGAGTTTAATCAGAGTTTTCTTTCCTCAGCAGGAGGTGGGTGCATCCAAACTTGTCACTAAATATTTTCAAGGTTCATCCACGGTGCGGCACGCATCAGTACTTCATTCCTTTATGGGTGAATAACATTTCATCATATGGGTAGATCACATTTTGCTTATCCTTTCCTCAGTTGATGGACATCTGAGTTGTTTTCCCCTTTGCGCTATTGCAAATAGTGCTGCTATGAACGTTCATGCGTAAGTTTTTGTTTGAACACCTGTTTAATTCTCTTTGGTATACACCTGGGAGTGGAATGGATGGGTCATGTAGTAATTCTATGTGTAACTTTTTGAAGAACCATGTAATGCATTCCTAGCAACCATCAGAGAGATAGAGTTTTTCCTTTCAGAAAGATCCAGGAACATACTGGGCTCTCTAGTCTCAGTGGCTCATTTTAGCTCACATGTCCATCCCTGCACCGATCGTTGTGGGCAAGAAAATGGAATCCCATGACTGATGAAGGAGTGTCTACCTCTGCAGCAAGGAAAGCTCTCGACCCAAAACACATGAACCAAAAAGGGGGAACAGGTAATTTCTTTTAAGGAAAATCAAAGTGATATTAACAGGAGGAAAAAGATACTGGAAGACAATAGCAAGACGTGTCCATCTCACCCAGGAAGCAAGGGCATAATTGCTTAATTCATAATGTGGGAAAACATGATGAACATTTGTTGAGCACTTCATGTATGTCAGGCGCCTTTCTAAGGGCTTTGCAGAGAGGTTTAGTGATTCGTGTCCCCACGGAACAGACAAGAAAAATTAGGCTCAGAGAGGTTAAGTAACTTGCCCAAGGTCACACTGCTAGAAAGTGGGCTGAGTTGGGACGTGAACCCAGATCTCCCCAATGCTAAAGCTTTCCTCTATACCACTCTGTCACTTTACTGAGTAGAAGGCAGCAGGCAGCAGGAATGGGAATAATCGGGATGACTGCTTGGCCAAGGTTGAATATCTTAATAGTCACCAATCTAGGTACATGTCTGTATATTCACATGCACAGATACACACACACACTTCCCAGTGATTCAGATTGAACAGATAGAACCCTGTTTCCCAGCACACATCACATAAAACCAAAGAAAAACATATGCTCCCCTTTCCTCATTACACCAGCCAAGGGATCCCTAAAAATGGTCAGAACCCCAGGATTCCACTTGGGAACCCTCTCTACCACACAACGGAGTTTGTGGTCTCTTCAAAGAATGGGCGAATTAAATGTCATCACCGAGGCTTGCCAGATCCATCAGAAGTGGAGCTTTGGTTGTTCAACTCGATTCCTTCTCTTGAAAATCAAATAATTCATTCCCTAAAACATTTAATTTGATCCAACCCCCAAAGGTGGTTTTTCCAGAAATGGCAGGGATCTGCTAATCTTTCCGTACTCTGGGTGAAATCTCAGTCCTGTTAACATGGTACCTTGTCTCCCTCCTCTGTCTGAGCCGGGAACAAGAAGAAACCTTTACAATGACAGCCTCATAATAGGATTGTATTTTTTCTGCACATTACACCTCAAGGGATCATTGTCATTTGGTTCCAACCAATGACAATCCAGCTTCCCTGGACCCCCTAGTTGCTTGGGGAGAAATGTTACTGCACAGCTCATCTCCAGCGATGCTTTATAATTGTAGCAGAAGTCCAATGTTAATAGAGCTGTCTGGCTAAAGAGGTGCATGAGCCCTTGGTATCCAGATCAGCGCCCCAATGGCCTGAAAGCCATATCCGAGGTTTCTCCATTCTGATCACATTTTGCATATATACATAAAAATAGGAATCAAATTTGATCACATGCAAAGATGAGACATGGTCTCCAGGAAACAAAAAAAGACCCAGCCTGTATATTCTGTTATTCTAGGCATTTTATAGCTCCCTACCCTCTGCAATTTTCTGTGTCCTTTACTTTTTCCTGAAATACCCCTTCTTATCTCCACTTATCCAAATATATTCTTCAATTGCCTTCTGAGACTACTCCAGCTTACAATGATTTTTCACCCTCCAGTGGCGTTTGACTGTACCTTCCATTTGGCAATTAATCATGAGCATCCTTGTGACATTGCCTGCATCCTTCAACTGAACTGTTTTAACTGTTCACATTGTCAAGACCATGGCCCTGGGTTTTTGTTCTGGTTTGGTTTGGTTTGAACTTTAGAAGCTTTTGTTAATTTGTCATGACAATACAATATAATACATACAATTGACATACAATATTATATTAATTTCAGGTGTATGATACAGTGATTGGACATTTATATACAGTGTAAAGTGATCGCCACAGTAAATCCAGCTACCATCTGTCACCATACAGAATTGTTACCTAGTATTAACGATATTCCCTATGCTGGACAATGTATCCCCATTATCTACCATCGTAGTGATTTTAAAACCGGAAGTTGGTACCTTTTCATTCCCCCAGCCCCAGTTTTAACCTTACCTGAATTCGAAGACAATGGGTTAAGAGAGTGGAGAATTCTACCTTCTAAACCTGCCACCCTCTCCAATCACCACTCATCCCCGACCACCATGTTGGATGTTCTAGATCTCTGTGGAAGCCCCAAACAACTGGTCACCCCAACCACAGACATCAAGAGCTCCTGAGGGTACTGAAAATGATTCCATGAATTCTGAGGAGCTGAGCCAAGCGGGAAAGAAAGGAAGGTCAATTAATGATAAAGAGAGTGAATAGATGACACGAACCTTCTGTAAGGATAACAGGTCTACCTGACTTAGTCAAACCATAAGAACAACTCTCTGGGTAGCTCTCCGTTGTTCTGAAAGTTCTGCTGCCACGGGCAACTTACCACCTATCATTGCCTTGACCCTCCAACTCCCTAACTGCAGCTGCCATTGATTCTGTTCCCGTGGCCTGACCCCTAACTTAGCCTGACTTCAACTGAAATGTCTTCTGAACAATCTGTGTCCCAGATCGGCAGTATTCGGAAGTAATGGTGGTTCAAAGAATGGACTCTGGAGTCAGACTCTGGGTTTGAAGCTCACCGTAGGAAGGAAGCTACTTAACATCACCTGTCAATTTGGAATAGCAGTACTATGTACTTCATGGGGTTGTTTTGAGAGAATTAAATGAGAAAGTCTATATAAAGAGTTTAGCAGAGATCCTGACACATAGTAAGTTCTCTGAATTTAGCCTTTTATTATGATGGTTAGGTCTCAGATCCTTAACTGTACATAAAGTATTGAAGGAACAGAATGGGGTCTTTTCCTTCATGATACCCTCTAGTGGTTAGAGAGGAATAGGATGGGCAGAAGCTTTGAAGTCATTCAGACAGAGGCCAGACCCAGGCTCCACAACAGACTAGCTGCATGGTATTATTTACTTACCCCTTCGCAGCCTCCTTTCCCTAATTTATACAGTGGAGTAAGTAATATCTATTTTTCTGAGTTGTAAGTATTCTAGAGGACATAGAGAGATAGCTGGACTAAAAGAAGGATACAATAAGCAGTGATCCATTTGCGCCTACAAACTTGAAAGAGTTGCAAGGACATTTTATAATTTCTGCTCATCTTTCACCAATGATCAGGTGATCTCGCTCACACTCACACAAAGAGCCAGGAGTATATATTAAAGACACACAGAAAAGGGCTGGTGCTTTATCCTGCAGAGGCCCATCTCTCTGAAAGGGCTCTACGACTTCTTTGTGTGGTGGTATAACTACTTAAGCTTCTTTTTTTGTTGTTTTTAATGATTTTTTTACTTTTAAGGAATCTCTACACCCAATGTGTGACTCAAACTTACAACCCTGAGAGCAAGATCACGTGCTCTACCCACTGGGCCAGCCAGTCACCCCACAATTATTTAAGATTCTCAAGGCCTTGGTCGTCAACTTGATTATTATTATATATATATTTTTTTTTACAAAGAATGGAATTTCATATAAAGAACATTCTCAAGTTATCTCTGCATCACTAATCTGGCTGCATAACACAGATAACAAAGGTCAAAAGCGGACTCAAGAAAGACTACACATGATTCTATCTGGGGAAAAAAAGAATTCCCTTCCTAATGGTGGATCAGGTGCTATGGCTACAGCCAATGGGCAGCATATTGAGTCTAAGCACTCTTCTTCAATACATGGTTTTGGAGAAAAATCTCAAGATTGTCAAAAATCCACTTAGAGATTCCATTTCCAGATACAACACCTGGAGTCAGCACCATCCAGATAAACCCTTCCCGAGGTACCTTCTCTAGCAGACTGTCTTCCAGAGGCTGAAGCAGTAACTGCCCATTGTTCTTCATGGTCCCAGCTGTGTGCTAATTAGAACCTGATGGACAATGGTAAGAAAAATTAGGACAAAATGTCACCTCTTCTTGCTAGACTGCAGGCCAAGTGCAGAAGCTTCTGATTCAGCCCACAGTGTCATTTTCCTATCTAGGGCACACCCCTCCATTTATCAACCTTGATCTAAAGAATGAACTTGAGACATGACTTCAAAGAGGGAAGGCCTCAGACAGAGTTCCTGCTGGTCATTCTGGCCCCCTGAAAAATCAATCTTTCCTCTGGTCTGTGGGAAGCATGGTACTATTGTCTGCTCAGCTCCCAGAGTCCTTGCCCCCTGCATGAGGAGGACTTACAAACCTACGGTTTCAAATGCCTAAGATACCAGCGAGTTAAGAGTGACCATTTTGGGAGGTTTTCCCCCAAAATATCTTGCGCTGCTTTCAGCACTCTGAGAGTAGCTGAAAGCCCCCCCAAAACATTCTCAGAAGGCAATATTAGGCATGCAATCTACCAATATGTCACCAAATACCAACACTTCTTTCTTAATTGCCTCATCTGGGGAGAGAAGCAGAAACTAACAGAATTGGAAGGGAGTAGAATCCCAGGGTTAGGAGCTGGGTTCATGTCTCACCACCACAGCCTGGCTACTCCAGAGCCCAGCCTCCTCTCTGGTAAAGCAGGAATAATAATAATAATATCACCGATCTTACAGTGGGGATGGTTATTAAACTGTACAATCTATATAAGGTGCTTAGCCCAGAGCCAGTGAACAGTAAGTATTCAATAAATTGTTCATAGAAACATGTCTAAGTGTGTGATTTCATTGAATATCACAACCCTATGAAGTAGGTAAGGCAACCCTCTTCCACGAAGTCACCAAGAAAACTGAGACTCACGAAAAGGAATTTGCTTTGGACTCGACAGCTAGGAATTGGCAAAACCATGATTCAGACCTAGGTCAGGGTGACCCAGACAACCTTAGCTAATTTAATAAACTGTTAAAGCAGGAGACCCAAGCCCTTTGGAATCCCTGGCCTCAGTGACATAGAGCTCAGTGCTCACCGAGGGAGACAGCCGCACCAATAAGCCAAGGGAACAGCCACTCCAACCTCCAAGCTGCAAAAAGGAAATGATTATTAAACATTTATAAAATCACACCCCGTACAATGAAATCACCTTTAGGGCACAAGGCAAAATTCAACCCATTCAACAAAAACGCCTCCAGGTTCCTAAAATTGCAAATGGAAAAGTGTCTATTTTCATAAAATCAAGGGGCTAGGGGACAGGGTTTGATGGACAGCCAGCTCCATGCCCCCTTCACGGCACAGCTCTGAAAAAGAAGGGGGGACGGGGAAGGGAACTGTCACTGATCAGGCACTAAGTGTCACGCCTCGTGTCAAGTGTTTTATGGGTCTTATTACTTCATCCACCAAATAACGCTGAGACATAAGGATTATTAGCCCCATTTCGCTGGTGTGTAAACTGAGGGTCTGAGAGTTTAAGTGACTTGCCCAAGGTCACACAGGAGAAACACCAGCATTAACAACCATGTTTGTCTCAACCCAGCCTCAGGGCAGAGGCACCATTTCACATAGTGCACGATAGGACTCGTATCCCCAGAGACTTCCCAAAAGCTCCTTCTGGTATACCCTGCTGGACTTTCCCAGAGCCAGCACTCCTTAAGAAAAACTAAATTAGGGGCACCCGGGTGGCACAGTCGGTTAAGCATGTGCCTCTTGGTTTTGGCTCAGGTCGTGATCTCGGGGATGTGAGATGGAGCCACACATCTGACTCCACACTGAGTACAGAGTCTGCTGGGGTTTCTCTCTCCCTCTCCCTCTGCCCCTCCCCGCCTCATTCTCTCTCTCTCAAATAAATTAATTAATTTAAAAAATGAAATTAATTAATCAATGGCCCTGGTGCTGTCGCTAAGACGTGGGTGGCTGAGAAGTCCCAGAAATAGAAAGAAACCCGTTCCTAGAAACAGTGCCTTCACTCCATGTCCCCTGACTCTACTTAATGACTCTGGGTAAAGTAAAAGCTTCTTTTTTATCCTTATTAAGCAATATACTCTTCTCTGTAACTCCTAGTCCTCACCCTTTCTGAGCCGTGCCTGCGTGTTAATTCTCCTTTCCCTATGATCTCTATGCCCTAACAACACACTGAACATGAAGTTTAATTATTGAAAGGGAGTGCGTTCTGTAAAAAAAAAAAATATATATATATATATATATATATATATATATATATATATATATATACACCTGAGAATGTGCCAAGGCAAAGGACAGGCAGATACCACCTAAGAGGACAATATCTTTGGCCGGAGTGATGGCATTATGGGAAAATTGCAGTTAAACAAAAGATACCATGCCAGGGAAGATTTATCAGCACTTTTTGAATAAACCTGATTTCCAGTGGCTTATTAAGTTAGCTCTGAAAATTCCTTCTCTGGGTTAAAACCTGGCTTGCAAAATACTGTTTGGAAATTACACACCCTTTAAGGGCACTAATGAATCCGTCCTGGCATTCGCAAAGCTAAAATCCTTTCCATTTTTAATTAAAGCATACTTTTCATTGAATACTGAAATGACCTCTTTTATACTGGGAATTTGCAAAAACATCTTTAGAACAAAAAAGCTATTAAATTATCAATCATGTAGAGTTTCGCTTCCACCCAGAATGTAGAAAGCTGGAAGGAGGGATATTCCCAACTCAATGACAAAAAAATGGCAGACAAACTTTGAAATCTTAACTTCCATTAAACACGTCCCAACATCCCAGGAAACAGGGAGACCCAGTGGCCTGAGCACCAGTGAAGGACAGGCTCCTCCCCAGATCGTCTGGGGCAGAGCTTGGCACGAGGAGACAGCGGGCCCCATCCATGCAGGTAAGAAGAATTCAGCTAAAATTTGGAACAAAGTGCTAAAGGCCAAGTGTGTGCTGGCATGAGCTTATTGAGCCCCCAAGAGTCACAGACAGGGAAGCTTACACCATTCATAAGCTCTCCTCTGCAGACTTCCAGGGGATGCTTGGGACAAAGATCAGAAGCCAGGTACAATACTAAAAAGAGCCATCCTCAGTTAAGTCTTAGAGCTCAGCTGGGGTAAATGAAGAAGGCTTCATCCAGATCCTTCTCCCCAACAGCACTAAAACCTCAAGAGGATGGAGCAGGGCAGAGGACCCAGGGCACAGATGGAGACCCTCTTGCAGGAGGGGAAGGGCAGGAAATAGCTGCATAACAATGCAGGGATCGGGTTACCAGTAAGACACAACCCTCCTACCTGTCTATATACATAAGGGAAGAGTTTCAAAATATCTGAAGGGAAGATGGTTAAAACTGAAATAGATGAATGCACAAGGACAGGGGGAGACTAACACTCTGCTCGGTGCTCCTTCCTTGGACAGGTAGGAAGAAAACAAGTAGGGATATGAGCCTCGAACAATGTTATCAACCAACCTGACCTAGCGGACATGGATAAAACTCTCTCCCACAAGAGAATGCGTGGATTTTTCTAGTGCACACAGAACAGTCCCCAAGATAGATCATATTCCCCTACATCTAGATCTATGCAGACTCTTCCAGGAAATAGGAAAGGAGGAAAGACTTTTCAGTTCATTCTTTAGGCAAGCATTATATCAACACCAAACCAGGCAAAAAAAAATTACCAAAAAAAAAAAAAAAGAACAAAAGGAAATCAAAACTTTGCTGTCCAATAGAACTTCTTGCTATAGTGGAAATATCTGCACTGTCCAATGTGGCTCTCGAGCCCTTGAAATATGACTACTGTAAGTGAGGAAAGCAATTTTTCATTTTATGCGATAATTTAATCTGTTTATATTTAAATTTATATAGCACATGAGGCTAGATATTACTGTACTGTCTAGTGCAGCTATGGACCGATGTTCCCAAAGAACATGGATGCAAATATCCTCAAAAAGATTAGCAAATGAGATCTAGCAATGACAAAACATTGTGACTGAATCAGGTTTATCCTGAGAACACAAAGTTGGTTCAACCTTCAAAAATCAATCTACGTGTTAGATTGATCCATGTGATCTGATCAACAGACTCAGGAGACACAGTCCAAAACTTCAGTGTCCAAGCATGATAAGATCTCTCCACTAGACAGGAATTAAAGGTAATTCCCTCAGGGGCACCTGGATGGTGTCGTCGGTTAAGTGCCCGACTCTCAATTTTGACTCAGGTCATGATCTCAGGGTCCTGAGTTCGAGCCCTGCATCCTGCTCTATGCTGGGCGTGGAGCCTGCCTACAACAGAGAGGGAGGCAAACCCTAAGAGACTTAAATATAGGGAAACACACTGAGGGTTGCTGGAGGGGAGGTGGATGGGGAGATGGGGTAACTGGGTGATGCGCATTAAGGAGGGCACTTGATGTAATGAGCCCTGGGTGTCGTATGCAACCGATGAATCACTAAATTCTAAATTCTACCCCTGAAACTAATATTACACTGTGTGTGACACTATATGTGAACTGGAATTTCAATAAAATCTCTGAAAGAGAGAAAAAAAGGCTCTCTCTCTCTGCTCTCCCCCCTCCCTTCCCACCTTGCATGCACAGGTACACACTCTAATAAAAATTAATTAATTAATTTAATTAAATAAGAAAACTACCCTACAGGTAACATCATGCTCAGCGGCAAAAGTCTAAAGTCTGAGCGCTCTCCTCCTAGAGCCGGGAACAAGACAAGGGTATCAATCCTCATTAACACTGTACTAGAGGTCCTGGCCACAGCAGTTACAGCAGGTAGTATTGATGAAAGGGTAGATGCATTGATCAATGAAGCAGAAAATAGAATTCAGAGAGAGATCCACACACATACAGTCCATTGATTTTTGATGAAGGTGTAAAAGGCAATGTGAGCCACAGAACAGGTTACATGGTTGTTTTGTGCTTATTTGCTTATAAATGTTTGTTTAATAAGTATCTCCATGTATGGCGGTGCGGGGGGCGGGGGACAATAAAGCAATCGTGTAGATGGCACATAAATACCTGGTGAATCCACCTCTCCCTTCTCATGGACAATTTCTGGAACTGAAACCACCTAGTTGATTGGTAATGGAAGAATAAAACGCGACATGCAAGAAGGGAATACTACCTCTCTGTTATCCACCCCACCCTTCTTCACAGTAGATGAAGTCCAAATGACCCGCTTTCTTCCCTAATCCCTCCTCAGAGTGCCAAAAACCTTTGAATCAAAACTCCAAACTCAGTCTTCTGGCTCACGTTCTATAAGCCAGATAGAACCTTGATCTCATCTCTCCCCAAAAATGCTTTCTTTCTGGACATTGCCTTTGTCTTCTGCTTAGAGATCTGTCCTTTATTTTTTATGCAAAAAGGACTTTGGTATCTTCTCTTGTTGACTGGTTTCTTTCCAGAGGCTCCAAACTCAGACTAGCATATGACACAAAAAGGGTTGCAGCTCTTAAATTGAGTTTCCCAGACGCAGGGCTCGTGTGTAAGGGATCCCTTAAAGGAATGCCCAAGAAAAACCAATAAGAGGGGAGGCAGGACAGGGTAGGAGAGTGTTGATCAAGCAAGCCTGTAAACCCAGGCAGAACCCCACCAAGGGGGCTTTGGTCTGATGCCACAAGGGGACTCAGAAGTGTAAGTCACACCTGAGTTGTCCCAAGCAATGGCAGGTGAAGTGGGCCTTCCAGTCTTTGGTTATTTAAGGCTGCCCTGTGGGGGACATACATTCCCAGGTACTTGCCTTTTCAGGCTCCTTAACCCAAGACCATGGGTCTCTCCAAGAGAGAGCCGCAAGCATGAGCTGCTGGAAGTGGAAACAGACCAAAGCCAGGGGTCACACAAAAATGGGATCCGAGTGGATCTGGGTAGAGCACCAAAGGCATTCCTCACCCCCATTTATTGAGCACCTGCTTTGAACCAAGTGTCCTGCTAGGCTTTTTACCACCCTGAAAGATCTGTATTATTATCCCTAAATTTTTATTTAACGCTGACATCAACTCCATGAAGTAGCTGTTACGAATTCCATCTTAAAGATTAGAACACCAAGGGGGCGCCTGAGTGACTCAGTCATTAAGCATCTGCCTTCGGCTCGGGTCATGATCCCAGGGTCCTGGGATCAAGTTCTGCATCGGCCTCCCTGCTCCGCGGGAAGCCTGCTTATCCTTCTCCCTCTGCCACTCCCCCTGCTTGTGTTCCCTCTCTCACTGTGTCTCTCTCTGTCAAATAAATAAATAAAATCTTAAAAAAAAAAAGATTAGAACACTAAGGCTCAGAGATGCTAAGTAATTTCCTCAAGATCACACAGCTACAAAGTGGCAGCTGTGGGACCGAAAGCAGGGTTTCTGTCTAGATTCTGCCAAGCTGGTTGCTGTTTTCCTGCACGTATGTGTGTCTCTTCCTCTTCTCTGGCCCTTTCCCCCATTAGGTACTGAGGTCCTTCCTATGACCGACGCCAATGGCCATAATTCCACTAGCATTTTCCTCTGGGTTCCGGCCACTGTCACTGTCTACACTCTGGGTCCCTATCAAAACTCACCTGCCTGGGGTCCAAGCCTGGTTCTGCCAGTGTTCTGCTCTCTGCTGCTTTTCCAGTTGGTAAAGAGTCTATTGATAAAATTCCAGCCAGGAATCCGTGGCTGGGAATGGGAGCATAGAACTTTCTCTCCCCACAAATGAATGAATTCCTATCTGGTCTCAAGCACCCAAATTGGAACTTCAGTGGAGTCCGGGGATGCAAGGACCCTGATCTGAGCAAAAACAACAGACCAGGCAGTGGAAGACAGCACCCGTTAAAAAGAGCTTTTAGGGAACATCCAGGTGCCCTCTCTGTAACCCAGGCCTCAGGCTTTCCCGCTCTCAGACCTCCATGGCCACAGCCTGACCTGAGGGCTTCTAAGCTCTCCTTTTGAGCCCCCTCACCTCGCCCTCTGCATCACAGATGCCAAGTAGTGAACTGAGTGGGTCAAATCAATAGGCGGTTTTCATTGCCCCCAAGGGGTAAACAGTATTTTTGCCTAGGCACGGGCCCAGGGTACCTGTTGGGTTAGAAACCTCCCAAACTCTCCAGGGAGGAAAATCAGAAACTGGCTCTGCGCACGGAGGGCAGAGCGAGAGCGAAGAGAGAGGCCCCTCCGGAGGGGCAGCTGTCGAGGTTAAGATGCAAAGGGACTTACGAGGGAGGCTTGCTCCGGGCACCGCAGGACAAGCAAATCTCCGCTCGGCCTGCCAGGATCTTCAAAGTTCCCGGAGGCCCTAACGGGGGTCAGTCACATCTACGTCCAGATGGTCTGAACAGCACCCCACGCGCTCCCAGCTGGGTCCTTGCAAATGGCCTCCACCGTGAGAAAGCTTGTACATTTCAAGGACAGGGTGGGGTGAGAAGCCTCTGGTGCCCCCGCCAGCCCCAGAGTCAACCAGAGGTCACATGCTCTCCATGACTTCCTTCGATGGAATCATCAGGAACGAAGGTGCTACCCAATAAACCTAGTTGAGATGAGGTCATTAGGGTGTGTCCTAATCCGAGGTAACTAGGGACCTTCGGACTGGAGGGCTATGAAACAGCATCCAGTGAGACTGGAAAAGTTGTAAGAAAACAGTCTGAGGATATCTAAGTGAGTATCAAAAGTAGCTAGCAGCCACTGAGCACCTACTGTGGGCCATGTGCTTTTTTATACCATTTACGTTAAGATAGCCTGACCAAATGGCTATCTGGGAATTCGCACTTGCCAGATGAGGAAAGCAAGGCTCAGAGAGGTTGAGTAACTTGCCCAAGGGCACACAACCTACAGAAATTGTAGACAGAAGTTGGACTTCCTTCTGTCAGGCTCCAAAGCCACACCTAATTTAATTTTTATTATAAAGTTATGGTCAGAATGAACAGCACAGTGGTTAAGCACCCAGCCTCTGAAGTCAAACTGTCTCCAAACCCCAGACATGCCAATTACTGGCTGTGCAACCAGTTAGCCGGAGCTGCCATAACCAAGGACCACAGCCTGGGCGGATTAAACAACAGAAATTTATCCCCTCGCTCCAAAACCAAGCCACGTTGGCTACTTCAGGGGGGCTGTAAGAGAAATCTGTTCCATGGGTCTTGCCTCGTTTCTAGTGATTTCCCAGCAATCTTTGGCATTTCTTGGCTTACTGAGGCATCACCCCGATCGCTGCCTTCATGTTCACCTGGTGTTCTCCCTGGGTGCATCTCTGGGTCCAAATTTCCCCCATTTGAATAAGGATACCAGCTGTATTAGATCAGGACCCATCCTAATGACCTCATCTTAACTAACCACACCTGAAGAACCCTGTTTCCAAATAGAGTCACATTCAGAGGTACTGGGTGTTAGGACTTTAGTGTGTGAATTTGGGGCAGGTGGGGACACAATTCAACCCATAACAACAATCACTGGCAATTACTTTTTCTCTCTGGGCTCTCATCCGTCCAAGTGACTACTTCGGGTTAGGAGGACTAGAACAGTTAACATACACAAAGCATCTAGAACAGGGGATCAGCAAGCTAGGACCCAAGGGCCGCATACAGCCCACCACCTGTTTTGTGCAGCCAGCAAGCTCAGAACAATTTCTGTATTTTTAAAGATTTGGGGGCGGGGGAATCAAAAGGAGAATATTTCATGACCCATGAAAAATGAATCCCAACTTCAGTGTCCATAACGTTTTATGGGAACTCAGCCACGCCCATTCATTTACTTACTGTCGGTGGTTATTTTTACAGGACAGGAGCAGAACTGAGTAGTTGCAGTTCCTTCAGGGACCATATGGGCCACAAAGCCTAAAATATCTATGGTCTGGCACAGCACAGAAAACATCTACCAACTACTAACCTATGAGGTTACCTAGTATATACTAAGACCTACATGAATACTGCTGTGTTCCCCCTTCTCTTTCACCGTGATACCAGTCATCTGCCCCTGCAATTATTCTCTTTGTAGCAGGGAGAATTTTCAACTCACGTGAAGGGGGATGTCCCCATCTGCAGCCCGCCCCGTGTGCCTGGGGACCCCCGGTCCTCCCCGAGGCTTCTCCTCAATTGGCTGAGCAGCTCTGTGGTGTTGATGAGTTGCTCTCCAAGCTGTAAGTCCCAGCCACTAAGCTTGCTTCTCTCCTGCCTGGCTCAGCAATTCTGTTTACCCCACTGCACAAACTCCCCACAGCTCCGAGGGCTCCAAAGGTGAGTGCTTGCAGACCTTACATTATTTACATCTGAGAAACTCAAGAGCTTTTTTCCTCCCTCCCTTCCAATCACATCATGTCAAGCCCTTGGCATCTCCAACACAAAGCTCTCCCCACACCCCCCTTGTCAGAAGCACCTGCCTCCTTCCCACAAACCGTGGAAAATCTGCATCTTTAAAAAAGACCTGAGAGAACACAGGTAGCAACCTCTTCGACCTCAGCCGCAGCAACTTCTTCCTAGAAACATCGCCAAAGGCACGGGAAGCCAGGGCAAAAATGAACTATTGGGATTTCATCAAGATAAAAAGCTTTTGCACAGCAAAAGAAACAGTTCACAAAACCAAAAGACAACCGACAGAATGGGAGAAAATATTTGCAAATGACATATCAGATAAAGGGCTAGTATCCAAAATCTATAAAGAACTTATCAAACTCAACACCCAAAGAACAAATAATCCAATCAAGAAATGGGCAGAAGACATGAACAGACATTTCTCCAAAGAAGACATCCAAATGGCCAACAGACACATGAAAAAGTGCTCAACATCGCTCGGCATCAGGGAAATCCAAATCAAAACCTCCATGAGATACCACCTCACACCCGTCAGAATGGCTAAAATTAACAAGTCAGGAAATGACAGATGTTGGCGGGGATGTGGAGAAAGGGGAACCCTCCTACACTGTTGGTGGGAATGCAAGCTGGTGCAACCCCTCTGGAAAACAGTATGGAGGTTCCTCAAACAGTTGAAATTAGAGCTACCATTCGATCCAGCAATTGCACTTCTGGGTATTTACCCCAAAGATACAAATGTAGGGACCCAAAGGGGTACGTGCACCCCGATGTTTATAGCAGCAATGTCCACAATAGCCAAACTGTGGAAAGAGCCAAGATGTCCATCGACAGATGAATGGATAAAGAAGAAGTGGTATATATACACAATGGAATATTATGCAGCCATCAAAAGGAATGAGATCTTGCCATTTGCAACGACGTGGATGGAACTGGAGGGTGTTATGCTGAGTGAAAATAAGTCAATCAGAGAAAGACATGTATCATATGACCTCACTGATATGAGGAACTCTGAATCTCAGGAACAAACTGAGGGTTGCTGGAGTGGTCGGGGGTGGGAGGGATGGGGTGGCTGGGTGATGGACATTGGGGAGGGTATGTGCTACGGTGAGCGCTGTGAATTGTGCAAGACTGTTGAATCACAGATCTGTACTTCTGAAACAAATAACGCAACATATTTTAAGAAAAAAGAAAAAGAAGAAGATAGCAGGAGAGGAAGAATGAAGGGGAGTAAGTCAGAGGGGGAGAGGAACCATGAGAGATGATGGACTCTGAAAAACAAACTGAGGTTTCTGGAGGGGAGGAGGGTGGGGGGATGGGTTAGCCTGGTGATGGGTATTGAGGAGGGCACATTCTGCATGGAGCACTGGGTGTTATGAACAAACAATGAATCATGGAACAGTACACCAAAACAAATTATGTAATATATGGTGATTAACATAACAATAAAAAAATTAAAAAAAAGACCTGAGTGCGCTTTGTCCCCCTATTTTCCACCTGCCAAAAAAAGAAGTGAAGCCTCATTTTTAGTTGGACGGCTCGTGGGGGACACCCAGGAGGAAGGGGGCAGAGAAGGAAAGAAGTGAACGAGGCAGCCGAGCTCAGGGGTGTTTGCAGGACAGGTGAAGGGAATATATTCCATGCTGAGTCAGCAAAACTGGCAAGCATGCAGTTCAAATGGGGAGAGAAAAACACATTTTCTCGCAGCAATCGGAAAGAGTGGCGGGTTTAATTGCCAAAGAGACTACAACTGTTTTGGCTCAACATGTTCATGGCTTTGTACTGGATGGCATTTTGTGTTCTCTCTCAATTTCTTTTTTTTTTTCTTTTAAAAAATTGCAGGATTTAGGAATAAAACCAAGTTATAGGCAGATTAAAGCCTTTGACTCTTAATTAAAGGTTTTCATTCAGCCATTCACATCCAGCCTCAGAATGGTTCATGCAGACATTCCAGTTGCCGTTGAGGAGAAATGAGATGTTCTAAAAATAAGTCCATTTGCCTGCACAGTCCCTCTGAGGTCAGACCATTGTCCCCAAGGAGGACACAGCTGTTACTGTTGTTATGTCAATCAGGCTAGACTCAGACCCAGACCCAGACATGGATGGGGACCCCTCTCCGTTGGAAACTTAGGGGGGGCGGAAACTCTCCTCAGAGAAGACTCCAGTATTGTCCCCAAGGGACCCCATGTTCTAGAAGAGTCCCTGTCTCCCTGCAAGCTCTCTTTCCCCAAGTGCTGATCATCCTGCAAAACAGTTTTCCTCATCTCGGTGGCAACTCCAGCTTCAGTTGCTGAGGCCAAAAACCTTGGCGTTCCCCTCTGACACCTCTCTTCCTCTTATACCCCACATCCAGTCTGTTGACGAGTCCTGTCAGCGCTCCCCAGGACCGGGTACATCATCTGTGGGGCCCAGGGCAAAATGAAAATGCAGGGCCCCTGTCCAAAGGGTATTAAGAAAAATTTCAAGATGGCGACAGCAGGGCATGAAACCAAGTCTGGGGTCCTTCGGAGCAAAGGCGATTGTGTGACATAGCAGGTCACATGCCCGTGAAGCCGGTCCTGGTTCTACCTGCAAAAACACATCTAAAATCTGACCATTTGTCACCATCTCCATGGTAACCGGCCTTGAGTCCACTGTCCCCTTCTGTCCATTTGCAGCACAGTGGCCAAAGCAAGTGGGATGACATCCCTCCTCTGTCCAAAACCCCCCACTAGCTTTTCATTTCACCCCCTGTAAAAATCAAAGTCTTTACAATGGCTGACAGGTTCTGTTCACATCTCCGAGGGCCTGTCCAGGCTCACCTCTGACTCTGTGCCTTGCTCTTTTTCCTCCAGCCATAGAGCATTCCCGAACGTTCTCACATAAGCTGAGCCTGTTCCATCCTTGTGGCATTTTGCCTTGCCCCTCCTGCTGCCTAGAAGCTCTTTCACTACTTGTGCACACTACATATGCTCTCCCTCGCATCTTGTAAGTCTTATTCATTCAACAAATATATACTGAACAACGAGGTTGTGCCAGACACTGTCCTAGACACAGATGGTTGAGCTCAGCATTTCTCTGCTCATTACTTAGGTGGAGCATCTCTTCACCAGTTTCTGATTCAAAGTCTATGCCAGGTATATTTGACTGGCAGAGTCATTTGATGGGTCACTGCCAGGGAGACTAGGAAAGCAGGTGTCCACCATTTTCCAGCTTCTATGCATGGAAGCAGACTATCTCTCATCGTTTGGAAGATTCCCCCAAACATAAAGATCTCAGATTCTGAGCAGCCAAAAAGTATGGCAAATATTGACTACACTTACAAAATGTGGTCAGTTAGAAAGCGTGGCACATCTAACTAAGCTGGAGAGGATTTTAGACACGGAACATCTAGGAAGTTCGATGCCCCCATTTTACAGATGAGGGAATGGAGGTCCTGAAAAGTGAAAGGAATTGCCTAGGGTGACATAAGAAGTAAGTGACAAAAGCAAGACTCCTCCTCTTGGTTCTAGACTCTCCTTGATGAGGAAGGGTGTTCATAATCCCTCTAGCAGCAAGGGTCCCTTTGACAATTTGGTGAAGACTCTAGACTCTTTCTCAGGATAATAATTTCTCAAACGAAGAAAAGAGGATACATTGGACATACAGAGGAGAGTAATCATATTGAAATGTATTATGGAAATATTAAAACAAACTGGTGATATAGCAATATGTATGCAGAACACATTACTCTTTATTAGCACATTAAGAAAAAAAAAAAAACTAGCCGTGGGTCTAACAACTAGCGTAATTGCAAGGAAGTGATGAGCATGAAGGATGTTTGTAGATTCTGTAAAAATTAAAATAAGATATGAAAATAGCTATGATTTCCAACGGTGACAAAGTCACAGGAATTGTGATTCCCCTTGTGGTTTGTTGCCTACATTTGTAATCAAAGAAATGCCGAAAATCAGAGGTCAGTGAAAAAAAAATGTTCGATCCAAGTTGAGTAATCCTTTACATTCTGTCTAGAGGACCGCGGGGACTGGGGTTGTCATACATGGCTAAGAACTCCTGAAGGGTATGATGAATATATCCCAACCTGCCTAGCCCTTTGGTTACAGAATGGAAAAGCAGGAGGGGCTACGAAGTGACCGGGGAAATACGTTGAAAGTGATCACGAATGGGGAGTTTCCAAACAAGACCTTTCTTACAGGTATTGTGGGTGTGTGGGTGTGTGTTCACAAGCACATACGTGAGTGTGTGTTTACCCATTATAGGACAGTCCTATACTCACAGACATGGAAAGATGGCAGGACAAATTGTTAAATGGGAGAAGCACGTTATAGAATAACCTAACAACATAGCAACCATTTACTGAGCACCTGATACAGGTACTTGGTAAGGTAAGCACTTTACCATCTATCATCTCATTGAATCTGCTCACGAACACTTTAACATAGCTATTTTTATCACTTCATTTTAGAGTTGAGTGAAATAAAACCTGGAGAACGGAAGAAACTTGCCCAGTGTCACAGAGCTGCTAAGTGATGGAGCTGGTGTTCAGATCCAGAACCTGTGCTCCTATCTGCTCTGAGGATCCAATGTTGCAGGTATGCACACGCATAGAGAAAGCTGGGGACTTATATGTGCCAAACTCCTACCTGCCTTTACCTCTGAAGGCAGTGACTGGGGATAGGACAGAGACGAAAAGACTTTCTCCTTCTTTTTAAAAATCCAAAGAGGCTGAAGTCATTTTAAAATGGATGGGCAGAGCTCCACGTATCTACCTGGTGAATCTCACAAGAAGTGTGGAGCAAAAAAAAAAAAAAAAAAAAAACAATATGCCCAGTATGCTAAGGTGTGAAAATAAGGAAAACCAAACAATGTATCACTAGGTAGCAAAAATATAACAAAATGCATGGAGTTAACAAACACCAAGCTTGGGGGAGGAGAGATGGATCAGGAAAAGGAACACATGGGGCTTCGATCACATTGATCGTGTTTCATTCCTTAAGCTGTGTGGTGGGCACCAGCTGTCACTTACATTTTTATAGACAGCACTATCTTTGAACTATTTCATAATAATTTTCATCGAAAGAGGAATGACTAACAAGAAATGGCTCCACGTGATCCTTCACCTTTAGCTTTGACATTGTTCGAATTTTCACAATGTCGTTTTTGAAATTTGAAAAAGAAGAAGATGGGAGAGGGAAAGGGCGAGACAGTGGGTGCGTTTGGGAAGGAGGGAGGGAGTAGTTCTAGGAAAGCGGCACAAGGGGGCTTCTGGATACCAGAAGTGTTCTATTTCACTCACCTGGATAATGGTTTCCCCGGTGTTTGCTGGGTGGTATTTCACGAAGCTGAACACGTATGTTTACGTTCACTTTGCTGCATATGCGTTATACATCACAATACAAATGTATTAAAATCTCTATTAATACACAAAGCAGGAGGGACGTCTAAGTCATGGTAACAAAGAATTCCACCCTCTTGCTTTGCGGCTGGTACCCTGCCATCCCTGCTCCCATGGGTCACTCAGCAGGTAACCCCTCTGTAGGCTGCAGGCACCTGGAGAAACCAGAGGTGCTAGAGTTCAAGGCCTTTGAAAGCAGACCCCTGAGCACACCCCAGCCCCCAGCCCCCTTGGTGAAGCGGCTTTTGTCAAATGGCTGTCTGCCTCACAGGAGCCCAGAAAAACACTGCCATATGGCAAGGCTCTTAAGTGGGGGAGCCTACAGCACTGGGATAGAAAATGAGATTCCAAGTGCCACTTAAGATAGGATTCGTGTTTGATGTGGGGGTCTTTTTTGGGTTTTTTGGAAAACACAGGAAGGTTTGCTTCCTGTTTCCTTCAGCGACACGTCGGCCAGTCTCCCCCCCCCCCCCCCACCACCACCACCACAGCCCGGGAATGACCAGGACTCCTGAAGACGGCAGGTGGATGCTCTGCTCTCACAAGTGGAAAAAGAAAGCTATCGCTCAAGTGGAGAGGAGGAACCGAGAGATCTGTGTGAGTTTTCCTGGGATGCTGTAGGCACCTGTCACAAATTTAGTGGCCTCGATGACACAAATTTATGATCTTCCGGGTCGGGAGGTTAGAAGTCCGGCATGTGTCTCAGTGAGCTAAAAACAAGGTGTCAGCAAGGTTCTCTTCTGTTCCGGGGGCTCTGGAGGAAAATCTATTTTCTCGCCTTTGCCAGCTTTGAGAGGCTTCCTGCCTTCCTTGGCTCATGTCGCTCATCCATCTTCAAAGCCAGGAATGGCCGGTCAGGTATTTCTCATTATGCTGTCTCTCTGACCGAATTTCTGCCTCCCTCTTCCACAATTAAGGGTCCTTATGGTTACATCGGGTTCACTTGCACGATCCAGGATTATCTATCACCCTGTTTTAAGGTCAGTTGATTAGCCCCCTTAATTGCCACCTGCCACATGACACAACCTCATCGCAGGTTCTGGTGACGGGGATGTGGACATCTTTGGAGGCCATTATAGTGCCATCCGCCCTCACCACTGATTCGTTTCTCTGTTGTCTGCCGCCCCGTTGTTCTCTGTGAGGGCAGGAAGCTTTGTCCCTCTCACGTCTGCTTCCCCAGCCTCTAGAGCAGTGTGGGGCTCAGTTCTCCTTCTGCCACTCTGCCTATTTGTACTCTCCCTCTCTCGCAAATAAATAAATAAAATCTTAAAAAAAAAAAAGAAAACCCAACAACCTAAGTGTCCGTCAACAGATGAAAGGATGCACAAGCTGTGGTACACACTCACAATGGGATACTATTCAGCCATTAAAAAGAAGTGAACCCTGTTATTTGTGACAACAGGGCTGAACCTTGGGGGCGTTATGCCGAGTGAAATATATGGCAGGATGTCACTTATCCGTGGAATCTAAAAGCAAAGCCAACCAAAACCAAAAATAAAAACCAACCCCCACTCTTCAACGGTTGAGGAAAGGGAGCCCCAGAGCTAGTGTCCTGAGCCCCAACTCCTGAATCTTTATCCAGTGTCTGCCCCTTGTATGTGAAGGCAAGACCCAACAGGAGAGAACACAGACCATTTATCACTAAATGGATGAGAGAAGAGAAAGCAAAGGGGGGGGCGGGGCAGGACGGCAGGCCTCTCCTTCTCTGGCCAGGCTGCTTGACCCCAGGCCCTGGGGAGAAGACACAAAGGTGAGGGGAGCAGAAGGAAAAATGAAGCAGTCGGAATCCCCATTGTCGGCGATGCCTGCTCCATTCTGGCCACAGCCACTGGCAGCCGGATCACACTGGGGGCGCAGAGGGAGGTAGGAGTAGGAACAGTTCCAGGAAGCAGCTGGGGGCGGGCCAGGAGCTGGGGCTCAGGACTCCCTGGGACCCACGAGGGCTCACCTGCAGAAGGGGCCCTGGGGGGACCTTGCGAGCCAGTCAGACCCCTCAAAATCTCTGTCCTGTCTCCCCCACCCACCCCACACCTCAAGGGAGTCAGCCCCGGCCCTTCCTCCAGCCAGGCCAGCCTCCTGGCAGACACACAGATGGCTCCTAACTACAGCCAAATTTACCTTTCCAGGAAAATGCTTCCACCTTCTGAAAAGGACCCAGAAAACACGACACAGCAGAGGATTTCAAACTTCTTCCAACTGGACGATTCTTCCTGTCAGTGAACCCACACGCAGTTAGTCTAAGAGATATTTGACTGGAACACAGTGAGTACACAAAAATGTATTTTTTTAAATCAGTGTATATATATATATAAACAAATAAAATATGCTCTAATTAGAGTTGGTGGGATACTGGGGGGCGGGGGTCGCGGGGGCAGTAGGTTCTGGAAGTCCAGCTCCTTGCCCCAACCTGTCATTTCTTGTAAGCAGCTAACCACACATTGAAAAGCACCGGGTCAAACCACCCACACCGTCCCCTTCCCTGGGTTGTTGGAAGAGGCTCGGGTTCAGTTTTTCCTTGGGTTTTCCTTGGGTCTAAAGTCTGCCCTACTTGAAGAATCGATGACAAGAGACAAGTGGAGTCTAACATCAAAGTTCTCCTTATCCAAAAAATCTTGACTAGATGTCAAAATTTTCAAAACTAAGCCTTGGATTCTCCCAGCTGTTTTGGCCAGTTGAGCTTTGCTACCCATCCCTACACGGTCAGTGTATCATTGTGTCTCTGTAACAAATGAGCCCGTCACTTAGTGGTTTAAAACATCGATCATTTATTCCGCTCACCTTTATTCCGTTCTATGATGGATCGGCTTGTTGGACTGGGCTCAGCTGGGAAGTTCTGGCTGCTGGTGGCATAGCTGATCTCGAGTGGGGGTGTTGCGTGGGTCCGTGTTCAGTGGATGCTCAGTGGGGCTGCTTGGGTTGACTTTTGGCTCACGTGGCTGGTGGTTGGTGAGACAATAGGGATCTCTGATTGTCTCTCATCATCCATTAGGCTGGCCTGGGCTTGTTCACAGGTGATGGAGGGTTTCAAAAATATCAAGAGGAAGTTGCAAGGAGACCTACTACGGAGACACAGAGGCACTTGTCAGAAGTGGTGGGAAGAATAGTTTATTTTGGAAGCTCTAGTTGCCTGGCGGGTGAATGATTCACCTATTATCCTGGACTTGTATCCACAAGGCCCAGGAGATTGTGGAACTGGGTATCCAAGGGGCCCTCCCCTCCCAACACTCCCTGTAATGAAATGCATCACAGCTCCCTGTCTCATCTGCCTCCTGCCTCCCTCGCCGCCCCCCCCCCCCACCAAGAAGAAGAAGCAATCCCATTCTCTCATCCAAGGCCAGGCCAGGCTCCCAAGTCCACAGTCCCCTAGCACCCCTGCCCACAGCCCCCTCAGCCAACCCCACATTCTGGTTTTTCTAGCAGCTTCCCTCAGCCCCACCTTCTACATATCAGCCCAACACACACAGACTACTGGAAATGCAAAGAAAACCTGCCACAATGGGAGGGAATTCGTAATGCAGATAATCATGCAGGGTAAGTGGGTATAGCGGTGATGCCCAAAGAATCCAGTTCCTCAGCTATACCACTCCTTCCCTGAACCACTGGGGCAAGTTACCCAACCTCCTTGAACTTCGGTCTCCATCTGTGACATAGCACTGCTTTACTGAACTGTATCGATGGTCTAAACACTTGCAGAGTGCTTGTCATGTGCAAGGTATGGTTCTAAGACCTTTGCACATGTGCTAACCCATTTAATCATTATCACAACTCCATAAAGTAGCTACTATTTTTATTCTTATTTTATAAAGGAAGAAATTGAGGACCCTAGAAGTTCAGTGCCTTGGCCGTGGCTACACAGCTTTTAAGTATCAAAGCCATCCCAATTCAAACCCAGACAGTCTGTCCCCCACATATGAGTTCTAGCCACTACATGTAATTCTTCCAGGCACTGTGTGTTTGTGTGTGGCCGACTTTTTTTTTTCAATCAGGAAACACGTGCATCAATCCAATAGTTTCTAATTTAAAAAAATAATAATTTAAGTGATACATGCAAAAAGGTTTTTCGAAGATTTTATTTATTTATTTATTTGAGAAAGAGAGAGAGCATGAGCAAGGGGGAGGGTAGTGGGAAAGGGCGAGGGAGAGGGAGAAGCAAGTTTTCCACTGAGCAGGGAGCCTGATGCAGGGCTTGATCTCAGGACCCCGGGATCATGACCTGAGCCAAAGGCAGATGTTTCACTGACTGAGCCACCCAGGTGCCCACAGATAGTTTTTTTTTTTTTTTAAATCAAATGGAATGAAAAGAGTTCAAATGAAAGGTAATTCTTTTGTTTCTGATTTCCTACCCACACCCAGTTCTTCTCCATAAAGGCAACAAAGGGTATTTGATTCCTATAAATCTTGCCAAAAATATGCCTTTTTTTAAAGCAAACAAAACAGGTATAAATGTGGGTTTAGAAAGGTAGACGTGTAGGTCTACAAAGAGACATACGGAGACAGAGATATGCAGACTGATTTTTATACTAATGGAAGCATACTCTACACAGAGGTCTTCTAATATATTCTAAAGATTGTTTTATTTCAGTATGCATGGATCTGTTTCATCCTTTTTATAACTGTGCCCCTGACCCTTGAACAACGCAGGTTTGAACTGAGTGGGTCCGCTAATACAGAGTTTTTTTTCAGTAAATGTAGTACAGTCCTATAAATGTATTTTCTCTTCCTTATGATTTTCCTATTAACATTTTCTTTCCTTTACTGTAACAATGTAGTACATAATACACATACCATGCAAAATATGTGTTGACTGTTTATGCTATTGGTAAGGCTTCTGGTCCACAGTAGGCTGTGAGTAGTTAAGTTTTGGGGGAGTCCAAAGTTATTTGTGGATTTTTTTTAAAAATTTGTTTATTTATTTTGAGTGAGAGAGAGAGAGAGAGAGAGCCAGAGAAGGGGCAGAGGAAGAGGGAGAATCTCAAGCAGACTGTAAGAAGAGAGGGTGGAGCCCAGCGCAGGACTTGATCCCAGGACACTGAGATTAAGACCCGAGCCAAAATCAGGGGTCGGCCACTCAATCGATTGAGCCACCCAGGTGCCCTATTTGCAGATTTTTGACTACACGAGGGTTTTGGCGTCCCTAAGCTTGAGGGGTTGTTCAAGAGTCAACTGTATTATGATGATGTGTATTATTATTCCATTATTTGAATGAATCATAATTTTTCACCACCTTTCTGATAGGTGAACAGGTTATATATAATATTCTCCCATTATGGTGTCATATCATTATACCTGCATATGGGTCTTTGTGCAAAGATACTTTTACAATTCAAATTTAGAGTGTAGGATGGTTTGTTATTGTCCCACACATTAATATATTCAACAGGAATTTAGTTGAGCAAAAACACCCTCCTACGAGACAGTTCTTATATGTCTCACTTCCTGGCAGTGGTCTTGGTCCAAACAGCACAGCATGTTGGTGGTACATTCCAGAAGTTTGGTGAGTACAGATGCTACCCAAGGAAACATCTCTCTCAGTGGTGAATGAAAACAAAGTAACCTCCCCCATTCTTCTCCCCACTACTGCCAAGGGAGCCAGAGTTGATTGCCACAGTCCCAACATGCCTATTGCTATTTATGACAAACAAAACAATTTTCCTTCTACTTGCTGGGAGCTTGGAGATTCTAATTTTTTGAGGTCATATACCTGTTAGAAAACCTTATAAGAGCTAAGGACTGTCATTGCTCCCCAGCCTCTCCAAAATAGTGAACAAAAAGAACTGATTTGGGGTCTCAGGTTCACACACATTACCCCTCAGTTATACAGATAAAATGCAGATTATTTTTTCCTTTAAATTTTTTATTGTTATGTTAATCACCATACATTACATCATTAGTTTTTGATGTAGTGTTCCATGATTCATTGTTTGTGTATAACACCCAGTGCTCCATGCAGAATGTGTCCTCCTTAATACCCATCACCAGGCTAACCCATCCCCCCACGCCCCTCCCCTCTAGAACCCTCAGTTTGTTTTTCAGAGACCATCATCTCTCATGGTTCATCTCCCCCTCTGATTTCCCCCCCTTCATTCTTCCCCTCCTGCTATCTTCTTCTTCGTTTTTTCTTTTTTGTTGTTTTTTTCTTTAAATTTTTTATTGTTATGTTAATCACCATACATTACATCATTA